>NW_026843504.1:0-52000 GCF_019175385.1 Lycium barbarum
TAATCATAATACAGAACACAAGACCCATGAACAGAAGGAACAATCATAAGAGGGGTACAGGAACATCAAACACTAAAGTACTCCTAGTGCTTCTAAGAGTATAGTAATATGGAAGCTCATTTACTCGTTGTTCGCTCATATCATAGGATCATGCCAAAAAGAAAGAAAGGGAAAGCCTTAACATACCTGGAAGATAATTTCTCAATTCCCAACTTACTTCCGGTCTCGCAATCTACATATAAAAGCAGTGGCACTATTATTAGGCTTATTGTCATATACTTGTTTTAAACCTTCAAATGAAATCCCTTTTAGAATCTGCCGAAATTCGGGTAGCATCTCCCTTGTTTATATCCCTAGTCCGAAATCACAATACAAACAAAACAACAACTACAATAGCACTAACATCAACAACATCATCATCAATACCAAAACCAAAATATTCCGTAAAACATACCACCAGCTGATCAGGTGGTAATGCGTAAATAACGCCTCACCCTTTCCCCATACACCATATATATATATATATATGTATATATACATATATATGTATATATACATTATATACGCGTATACAACGTCTTCTGGTCACGGGTCAATAGGCATATATGTAAATGAATGCAACGCATAAATGTGAACTAACATAATCATGATACACAACTCAGGACCCATGAACAGAAGGGACAATCAAAAGAGGGGTACAGGAACATCAAAGACTAAAGTACTCCTAGTGCTTCTAAGAGTTGAGTAATATGGAAACTCGTTTACTCGTTGTTCGCTCATATCAATGGATCATGCCAAAAAGAAAGAAAGGGAAAGCCTAAGCATACCTGAAAGATAATTTCTCTACTTCCCAACTTACTTCCGGTCTCGCAATATACATATAAAAGCAGTGGCACTATCATTTGGCTTATTGTCATATACTTGTTTTAAGCCTTCAAATGAAATCCTTTTTAGAATCTGCCAAAATTCGGGCAGCATCTCCCTTTTTTATATCCCTAGCCCGAAATCGCAATACCAACAAAACAACTGCTACAATCGCACCAACATCAACAACATCATCATCAATACAAATATATTCCACAAAACATACCACCAGCTGATCAGGTGGTAAAGCGTAAATAACGCCTCACCCTTTCCCCATACACCATATATATATATATATATATATATATATATATATATATATATATATATATATATATATATATATATATATATATATATATATACATATATATGTATATATACATAATATACGTGTATAAAACGTCTTCTGGTCACGGGTCAATATGCATATATGTAAATGAATGCAACGCATAAATGTGAACTAAAATAATCATAATACACAACACAGGACCCATGAACAGAAGGGATAATCATAAGAGGGGTACAGGAACATCAAAGACTAAAGTACTCCTAGTGCTTCTAAGAGTAGAGTAATATGGAAGCTCGTTTACTCGTTGTTCGCTCATATCATAGGATCATGCCAAAAAGTAAGAAAGGGAAAGCCTTAACATACCTGGAAGATAATTTCTCGACTTCCCAACTTACTTCCGGTCTCGCAATCTACATATAAAAGCAGTCGCAATATTATTAGGCTTATTGTCATATACTTGTTTTAAGCCTTCAAATGAAATCCCTTTTAGAATCTGCCAAAATTCGGGCAGCATCTCCCTTGTTTATATCCCTAGCCCGAAATCACAATACCAACAAAACAACAACTACCATAGCACCAACATCAGCAACATCATCATCAATACCAAAACCAAAATATTCGATAAAACATACCACCAGCCGATCAGGTGGTAATGCGTAAATAACGCCTCACCCGTTCCCCATACACCATATATATATATGTATGTATATAGACATATATATGTAAATATACATTATATACGCGTATATAACGTCTTCTGGTCACGGGTCAATATGCATATATGTAAATGAATGCAACGCAAAAATGTGAACTAACATAATCATGATACACAACTCAGGACCCATGAACAGAAGGGACAATCATAAGAGGGGTACAGGAACATCAAAGACTAAAGTACTCCTAGTGCTTCAAAGAGTAGAGTAATATGGAAACTTGTTTACTCGTTGTTCGCTCATATCATAGGATCCTGCCAAAAAGAAAGAAAGGGAAAGCCTAAGCATGCCTGAAAGATAATTTCTCGACTTCCCAACTTACTTCCGGTCTCGCAATCTACATATAAAAGAAGTTGCACTTGTTACATCCGACATTTTTGTTTATTCGAAAAATTCAAGACAAATTGACTTGTAATGGACAAGGCCACAATTGGACCTTTCTTGGTATGAATGTGTAGGTTATGGATACAATGGTGTGGAATTACGAAAGGTGGCCAAGGGAAAAAATTGGAATTTTGGAAACTTGTTTCATGAATTATAAAAATTAGCCAATTGGGCTAAAAAAAAAATGAGAAAAACAAGGCCCAAATTGGGAAGCCCAACCGGCCAAGGGGGCCTTTGACCCAAGTCCATTAATTAGTCATGTGACTAACTATATAATTGGATAATTCTCTAGAACTTTCAAGAAAAACTCAAAGCAAGAACAAAAGAAAAAGAAAGGGAGCATTTCGGGTGGAGAAAAGAAAAGAAAGAAAAAAAAAGAAAAAAAATCTATATGATACGTATTTCTGTCAGGTAGGTATGTACGGGTATCCAGTTAGGGATCCAGTCGCGGCCCACGGGGTTGGGTCGTGACAGAAGTGGTATCAGAGCGGTTAGTCCTCGGTATGTCTACAGGCCGTGTCTAGTAGAGTCTTGTTTATCGGTGTGTTGTGCACCACATCTATAAACAGGAGGCTACAGGACATCTAGGATGTTACCCTTCTTTGGATTTTAGATCGTGCGATAGAACTGTATTAATAGGATGATCCCCTCCTGACGATTTGTTATGTTTTCAGCGATGCCTCCGAAGAAGGCAACAGCTGCCCAGAAGGGCAAAGCAGGGGTGGAGGTAGGAGAAACCAGCAGGGCCCAGAGAGTTACCAGGGCCAGTGCGCGGCTAGCGCTTGAGGATGAACCCCCGTCAGCCGGATCTGTTACACCCCTCTTACCGGAGGAGATCGGAGCAGCAGAAGCTGCTGATCAGAGGGACAAAACCCGATGAGGACCCCCAGGAGTTTATTAGAAAGATGGAGAGCACGATACGGTTGATTAAGGCCTCGCCGACTGAGTCCGTTGAGTTGGCTTCGTATCGGTTATATGAGGTAGCGGCGAACTGGTATGAGTCCTGGCAGCTATCCAGGGGTGACGGTGCTACCCCAGCGGTATGGGCCGAGTTCACTCAGGCCTTTATGGATCATTTTCTACCTCCAGAGCTACGGAGAGCCAGGGTTGATCGATTCTTGCATCTGAAACAAAACGGTAGAAGTGTTCGAGAGTATAGCCTAGAGTTCGACTTACTGGCTAGGTATGCACCCGCTATAGTAGCAGATATGGCCGATAGGGTGCACCGATATGTGATGGGGCTGGATGACTATTTGATCGATAGCTGCCTGGCGGTGGCTTCTCAGCCAGGGATGCATATTGCCCAGGTGCAGGCACACGCCCAGGGCATGGAGGATCGACGTAAGGAACGTCGGCCTGATAGGGGCCACGACAGGAGCCGGCCTAAGAGAGCCAGATCGGCCGGGTATTCAGGGGGATTTCAGAGCGAGTTTTCTCAGCGGCAGGGTAACAGGTATTCGTCCCAGCCAGCACACAGTACCCCCCCCACAGTTCTCGAGACAAAACTCCATGGCTTCGAGTTCGCAAGTAAACCGGAGTTTCAGTCAGATGGGGCCATCCATACCTCGGTGTCCTTATTGCAGGAGGCGTCACCCTGGCGAGTGTTATCGTGCCACTGGTGCCTGCTTTTCTTGTGGCCAACAAGGCCATACGATGAGAGAGTGTCCGTATAGGGGTGGTCCAGGTGGTTCAGCCCAGGTTACCGGGTCAGTTGCTGGCTCGTCTTCTCCTTCGGCAGCCATACGCCCCACGGGGCGAGGAGCACCAGCACCAGCGAGTCGTGGCCGAGGTCGAGGTGCAGCTTCTAGTTACAGCGGTCCTTCGAACCACGTATTTGCTTTGACCGGCCGGCAGGACCCAGGAGCGTCTTCAAGTGCACACCCAGGTATGTTAGTGATCTTTTCTTGAGGGATATGTGTATGAATGGGTCTATACTTTATCATATTATCTGATTTTCTTCTTCTGGGTATTAATAAGAGCAAGGTAATTGTTAACCCGATAGACATTGAGAATTCGGAAGGGCGATATGGTAATTGTATGGTTTAGCCCGGGGTGGGACCCACTACGGGAATCTTCCGAAAATTTTCTAAGACCCCGATCTGCCCTAAAATTATGTGACAAAGGTCGTGCGGGGCAATCGACGAAATTATATTAGCCATAACACGTCAAAATGCATGAAAGTTTCGGGGTTAAGCGTGCTCAAGCCAGAGCAATTCTGGGATGGGTGACCCCCTGGGAAGTAATGCAAACTTTTTCACAAGTGTGAGTATGATAGATATGAATTGAAATTTGGGGTAACCTAAAGGAAAAGAGAATGTGTGGAGTAACTAGTGCCCTTACAGAAGCCGCACAGACCGATGCGGACTAAATAGGCGAAAATAAAAAGCGCAATACCGCTCGGGAAATTGAGCAAATTTGAATAACGATCGGAGACGTTCGCAAGTAAGATATTAGTAAATATATATGTATATGTGTGTGTGTATGTGCATGATTTTCGTCTGGTGCCCATATGGGTCAAGAGCCGAGTCCCGGGAACCAATGTTGTGATAGAAGAAAGGTTTTACTAAACCGAATAGATAAAACGAAGCGGGGGTGAGGACACGACTGTTGTCAAAGAATAGAAAAACCCCTATTCCATTATAACTCAGTCTGGTATGACGATGTCTGAAAAAGAAAATGAGTATGGATAGTAGGAAAGATGAAAGATAAGAAGTGTGAATAAGCGGAATTTTTGAAAGAGTCGATAAGCAACACGTGAGACGATCTGTATGACAACTTGGTGAACAAGTTTACAAATAAGGGAAATTTTCGTAAATCACTGGAGCCTTAATAGGAGTGATCTGATTTTAATCCAGATTCTATCTGTTATACTTCTGCACTTCCGATTCTGATAAGGCTCTGCCTATTACACCTTCGTACTTCTGGATCCGATTATGTTACTGTCTGATATACCTCTGTACGATTAACTCTGGATACAAATCTGTCTGACACACTTCTGTATGTCTGATTCTGACCATGAATCCGTTTGATAAATCTCTGCGCATCTGACTCTGATCTTGGATCTGTCCGATACACTCCCATACATCGTATTTTGACCATGAATCTGTCCGCCATAGCTCGGTATACCTGACTTGATTACGAGTTGATTCAATACGCTTCTATGCGTCCGGTTCCAGTTATGAATCCGTTTGAAATGAAGTGCTTGGTATGAAGTGGGATTATGATAACGTGGCAAGGAACCGAGGAGTGTAACAAGAAATGATATTAATTATGATGCCTGAAAGCATTCGTCAGTTACGAGAATATAGCTTATGATCCGGTGATTATGTGGGGTATTAGAAAATAAATTATGAAGGCATTTGAATCAGCGATGTGAAGAATTACCCCATCATGTTGGTGAAGAAGCCATGTCGGAAAGTCCACGAAGGACAATTATAAAGAGAACCCTCCCGAAGTAGTATGACGCCCCATAAGGTCAATTTAACATTCGAGGACGAATGTTTTAAAGGGGGGGGGATGTTACATCCGACATTTTTGTTTATTCGAAATATTCAAGACAAATTGACTTGTAATGGACAAGGCCACAATTGGACCTTTCTTGGTATGAATGTGTAGGTTATGGATACAATGGTGTGGAATTACGAAAGGTGGCCAAGGGCAAAAATTGGAATTTTGGAAACTTGTTCCATGAATTATAAAAATTAGCCAATTGGGCTAAAAAAAAAAAGAGAAAAACAAGGCCCAAATTGGGAAGCCCAACCGGCCAAGGGGGCCTTTGACCCAAGTCCATTAATTAGTCATGTGACTAACTATATAATTGGATAATTCTCTAGAACTTTCAAGAAAAACTCAAAGCAAGAACAAAAGAAAAAGAAAGGGAGCATTTCGGGTGGAGAAAAGAAAAGAAAGAAAAGAAAGAAAAAACAATTCTTGGAGCTAATCCTTGGTTCAAAAATTAAAGTCTTGTGAGATTAGTACTAAGCTCAAGGCCCTCTACAAGTTGATATAAGTATTGTGGCAAGAAAGCAACCTTAACCCCAAGTGAAGAAAGGTAAGAATTTTATGCTTTTGACATGTTATGAGAGGTGTATGTATGTTGTAGTAAGTTGAAATGAATGAAAAACATGAAAATTTTGTGTGTTGTGGTTGTATGTATGTTGGCCGAATATATGCATATATATTGCATGATTATGGTGACTTGAATTCATGTTGAAATTTAGTTGTAGTGTGGTAGAAATTGTATTAGAAATGAAAGTGGAATGAATTGTGGAAGTTGGAGAAACATAGGTTGTAGCCGTGTGGTGTTGTGTGGTGATGGAATATGAATTTAATCTTGTTAATATGTTAAGTGTGTTATGGTGAAATGAATGGAAAAATAATAGTCTTTGTTGTCATGGAAAAATGGTTACTAAGTTGTTGAAGGAAATTATGCAACCTTGTTATAGCTTATGTAAAAATGGAAATGGAAGTGTTAAGAGACAAATTATGATTAATGTTGATGAATTTGGAAGATGGAATTGTATAATGAACTTGTATGTTGAAGGTTAGGAGAATTGGATAAATTGTGGCTTTGATGGAAAGTTTGTAAGTTTGCATATCTTATGTATATCTTGTGAGAATGGTATGATATGCCTCCAAATCGTGTTGTAATGAATTTGATGGGTAATGAACATCAAAATAATAAGTTTGGTTTGGAAGTGTAAGGTCGGAACGAAAAATGTTAAGTTATGACGGAAAGTTGGCAAATTGTGCCCTATTATGTATTTTGAGCCACTTGTCGTTATTATGAATATTGTTGTTGGGTTGTGTTGATTGTTTGGCTGTGTTTAACTTTTGGGGATGTCATATACACAGAGGAAATGCTGCCGAAATTTCGTTAGGCAAATATGTGTTAAGTTGGACTATTGAAAAGTTTGAAACTAACAAATGGTAAACTTGACCATTTCTAGATTTTTGACGAGATTGGGATCGACGCCAAGCGAGCGTAAGGCGCTACCGAGGTATGTAAAGCCTTCCCCTTTATTCTTAGGCATGTTCTGAATGTAATAGGCTCGGCCGCGAGCCTTGAATACGACTCCGTTCCCTGGAATTCGAGATGGAAATCCGCTCCAATTCCTTCAGTACGATTGAAATTAATTTCTTATAAAATGCCTTTAAAGTGAACTTTTGTACGAAACTTTCTCAAACTGAGTCGGAATGCTTCCGAATGATTATGGATGACCTCATAAGATCTTTTATCAGTAATTTACGCATGTCACCTCGAGTTGGTCCGAGGTGGGCCCACGGAGCCCCGATACCTCTTGTATGGCCTAAATTGCCTTATTTTTGTCCGTTTTTCACAAGAAATATCTGAACTATCATTTTGACCATGATATGACTGTTTTTATATAAATCTTGCGAAATGGTTTTGGACATCTGAAAATCTGATTCTGGTAATAATCTGTCGTGCCTTCCCAAGCAGGATATAGCCGCATTTTATCAACGCTATCCGAATACTTCGATTTGACTCGCCATTTGGCCTACTTCAGTTTGATTGGGTCTGTATAATGATCTGTATGATTGTGGTTTCTCATTAATCAGTTCGTGCATGTGCTATGATTCCTTTCACCGGGTTATATCGTGCGGATGGGCCGCCGAGTCCCTTGTCGGGGGCCGGGTCCCATGTATGAATTCCGAAGTATGATGTGTCCGGTCCCGGGGTACTGTGGTATATGTCCGTCCCCGGTTACCGTGTATATGTTACGAAGTATGATGTGTCCGGTTTCCCGGCGTGTGATCTGTCCCCGGGGTTACCGTGGTTATGATATGATGTGTTATGTGACGGAGATGTTCGAAGATATGGAATCTTCTGAAATATGATGTGTTGTGGCGCCAAAGGCAGGAGTGGCGACCACGTTTCTGTACCCTATGTATGATTCTGTCTGTCCGACGGATTATGATTCTGTTTGTCCGTCTGGATTCTGATTCTGTCTGTCCGTCTGGATTCTGATTCTGTCTGTCCGTATGGATCCTGATTCTGTCTGTCTGTATGACTTATGATTCTGTTTGTCCGTCCGGATTATGATTCTGTCTGTCTGTCTGGACCATGACTCTGTCCGTCTGTCGGGATTATGATTCTGTCCGTCCGTTTGATTCATGGTTCTGTCCGCTATAATTTTGTATTCTGATTCAGACTATGATTATGTTTGTTATGTTTCTGCTTTACATACTCGGTACATTTTTCGTACTGACCCCCGGTTCTTCGGGGGCTGCGCTACATGCCCGCAGGTACAGACGCACCAGGTGATACGCCGCCAGCGTAGGGTTCTGATACTGCTGTTCTGAAGAGCTCCTTTGATCCGGAGTGTACACTTTTGGTATATATCTTCTGTTTTCCGTATATTTTGTATGTACGGAAATTCTGGGTACGGCAGGGCCCTGTCCCGTCATATGATTCTGTATGTCTGTAGAGGCCTGTAGATATGTATGTGGGTTACGGGTTTCATCTGTTCGGTAAGTGTGAACGATTTTGTGACTCCGTATGTATGTTAGGCTCATCGGCTTACCTATAGACTTCTGTATGTTCAGATATATATATGTTCGCGCGCGTGCCGTATCTGTATCGGCCTAATTCTGTAAACATCTGCTTGAAAAAAAAAGAAAAAAAATCTGTATGATACGTATTTCTGTCAGGTAGTTATGTACGGGTATCCAGTTAGGGTGCCAGTCGCGGCCCACGGGGTTGGGTCGTGACAGCACTATTATTAGGCTTATTGTCATATACTTGTTTTAAGCCTTTAAATGAAATCCCTTTTAGAATCTGCCGAAATTCGGGCAGCATCTCCCTTGTTTGTATCCCTAGCCCGAAATCGCAATACCAACAAAACAACTGCTACAATCGAACCAACATCAACAACATCATCATCAATACAAAAATATTCCATAAAACATACCACCAGCTGATCAGGTGGTAATGCGTAAATAACGCCTCACCCTTTCCCCATACACCATATATGTCACGACCCAACCCCGTAGGCCGTGACTTGTGCCCGAATTGGACACTCATATTTATCTGTTAACTCTAATAATTTATAATTAGCATGTCATGATCTCATTTGTATGTAAGAAGATAGTGAGTTATTTAGATTTGTCAAGTTCTGTATGCCTTAGTCATCCATCTCCCGAGGAGTTGCACTTATCAAACAACAACATTTATATATATTCCTAAGCAAGCCGACAAGGCTGCCACGATATACAAAATACCAAACATACACACATATGCAAGCCGACAAGGCTGCCATTACGACTGGGTACGCCCCAAACTTAAGTCAAAACATAAAACGCATCAACAACTGTAAACAGACCCACACCGATGTCCACAGACCTCTAAGAGTAATGACCGTATTATGTGACGGGACAGGGCCCCGCCGTACCCAAACAAACACATACGGACACAACATAAGGAGGTTATACCACAAGCTAGCTCCGGAACAAAGGAGCAGTCCAAAATAGCTGAAGGATGATCTAAGCTGGCGGATCTCCAAAGCGAGCGTCTGTACCTGCGGGCATGAACGCAGCCCCCCGAAGGAAGGGGGTCAGTACGGAATATGTAATGAATATGTAAAGCTTGAAACATAGTATAGACTTATATTGAGACACGGTACATAGGATGCATTGCAACAACAGAATTTCATAAAACTTGCCTTTGAACATATTTCATCTGTATCATTCTCATATCATTGCTATTATAGAGTTTTGTAGTCAAAGCTGCATAATCATTCTGTATAAAACATACATGACGTGTCCCGGCCCTTTTTATGAGGGACTCGGTAATTTAAAATCATAGCATCATAACATAAACATAGACGTGTCCCGGCCCTTTCCTGAGGGACTCGGTAATAAGGAATATGCCCTCCTGGCCACCATCATCTCCATATCATCATATCATCATATCATCACATCATCACATCATCATATCATCATCATATATATATATACATAACGTGTCCCGGCCCTCTAGTGAGGGGCTCGGTGATTAATATAATAAATGTGCGCACGAAAACGTACCCTGGCCCGGGACTCAGTGAAGGATATAGCGGTAAGCACGAGCAGAATAATAAGGAACCACATATATGCAAATCATCTTTTTAGACTCAAGGGATAAGCAACTAACCCGCTCTAAGTGTCAAAATAATGTTCACCTTCAGTTCATTTCAAGTCTCATAACAAACTATTACAAGAAACGTTTTAGACTTCATGTACATATGTCACTTTAATATGGTATAGCTTTTGGAAGTCAAGTATGTCTTTAGTTGTGCAATTCTTAAGTATAGGAACTTTCATGCATCGTTCATTAGTCACTCATACTGTAGGTACATGACAATAATATTAGTGAAATATAGATTCATAAGCCATACATGAACTAGAAAATAGAATTTACCCCAAAATTCATATCGTTTCATTCTTACGTCTAGGACATGCCAAAAGAAAGAAGGAATAGGCTTTACATACCTTTTGCGTTTAGTTGTATTCTAACTTGTACTTGCTGCCCAACAATACTTATCCTATATCAAGATGTGAAGAACTACAATTAGTCTACAGGGGCATTCAATACGTATTGTGACATTCACAACTCCTTTCTAACAATTAAACGACGTTTCGTTCGCATTCAAAACCAACTAGCGTTACAAGCTAACATTGCTAATCGTTCTTTCATATATTGATCAAAACTTGTTTAAGAATGACTTAGGGAACTTGGGCAGTCCATACACCATCAAAAACAGTCTCATACACACGGCAAACCAACACACACATCATTTCCATTCTTACTTAGCAAATTTCCAGTTTTAACTTGCAATAACACAACACTTTTAATGACTTTACTTTCATGAATCTTGGAACTGTTTTAGCATCATTTTCACTCTTACAACAGCCCACAATGATTTCAGTTTTAACTTGAATCATGAAATTTTACATTTACTAAACGTTTGCAACAAAAACCAACATTCAACACTCACAATTTCACTTCTAATCCCTAAAACTGTCCACGGTTTTGGACTGCCTCTACACCTCAACATAATTCATTTCTTTAACACCTCAATTCATATATTCAACATGCATACAATACACCACAATGTCCATAACATCAACAATCAAAATGTTCCCCAAAACAGTCCCTAATTCTCCCTAAAACAGTCCCTACTACACGGCTACAACACCCTTCCACCATTTCATGATTTTCATCCGTTTATCCAACTACAATGCATTCAATCCATTTCCA
Source organism: Lycium barbarum (assembly GCF_019175385.1). Classification (NCBI taxonomy): domain Eukaryota; kingdom Viridiplantae; phylum Streptophyta; class Magnoliopsida; order Solanales; family Solanaceae; genus Lycium; species Lycium barbarum. Next base: position 11,513 of record NW_026843504.1, read on the forward strand.
ATACAAGTTCAAAAAGATTAAGCATGACTTCATTAGAATCTTCAACACATGATTCATTTAAAATTCGAGCAAAAACAGTCCAATATCCAACATGCAACATCACAACCAAACTCCTACAATCTTTGTTCATTTACATATGTTGATACATATTCAATTCACCAACAATACATGCACAATGAAATCAGTCATGAACTCACCTCACACACGGCTCACTCCCTACTTCAACTACAACCATAATCCAACAACAACATGCATGAACTATACATTCAAATCATCATGCAACACAAGAACAACAAACATTCTTACCTTTCAATCTTGACACTTCAATCGGCTAGCCTTCACTTTCACTACTTGAATTTTAACACTTGTTATTGCTATATCAATGGATGCTACATGTTAACACACCTTCCATGGAGTTGGATTGCTTAGGAAAAACTGAATTGTTTTGGAGAAGTTGGCACCTTCACTCTCGGCTAGCTCTAGCCGAGAGACTCTCTCTCTCTATCACTATATTTCTTGACGTGTTGATGTTGGAATGAGTTTGTTAGTGCTATGGAATCAGATTTTTGTTTTGTCTATGTTCCCTCCATGACTTGGCCATGTGCCTTACATTATTTTGGGTCAATAACCATTGACTATTCCACTCAAGCTACACGGCTAGCTTTGTCCATTTAATGGACTGATTTTTGGTCTTTCCAATCCCACTTATTAATCCAATTATGGTTAGTTTAATACCAATTTTCCATTACTAGTTTAATGCCACACGAGAATTGTGAATAAATTGTGACTCGACGCGAAACCGGAAGTTAAAATCTCTACTTCATATCTTAAGATAGTCTTGCCTTTAACTCGTCGCGCTTATTTTAAAACGTCCCGACGTATGAAAATACGGGACATAACATCCTCCCCCCCCTTTAGAACATTCGTCCTCGAATGTCGCTTTTATCCCGTTAGGTTCTATAAGGGTTTTGGGAAGGGTTTTCCTTATTGCTAACATATAAATTGAGCAGATAATTTAACACAATCAAGTGAAGAAGTTTAATTTACCTGTAGATGTGGAAAACAAGTGAGGATATTTATTTTTCATCTCCTCTTCAGCCTCCCAAGTCATCTCCTCCCTATTATTGTTCTGCCACAACACTTTAACCGATGCCACATCTTTTGTTCGTAACCTCCTGATTTGTCGATCAAGTATGGAAATAGGTTGCTCTTCATATGATAGCTCCTCTGTTACCTGAATATCACCTGTAGGGAACACCCTGGTAGGATCGCCTATGTACTTCCGAAGCATTGACACATGGAAGACCGGATGTACTGCTGCTAAGTCCGCTGGCAAGTCTAACTCGTAAGCAACTTGTCCTACTTTACGGATGACCTGATAAGGTCCAATGTACCTTGGGCTCAACTTTCCTTTCTTGCCGAATCTCATAACACCCTTCATGGGTGACACTTTCAAGAACACCCAATCGCCAACCTGAAATTCCAAGTGTCGACGTCGATTATCCGCATACGCCTTCTGCCGACTCTGAGCTGCCAGTAATCTTTCCTGAATAAGTTTCACTTTATCGACAGCCTGCTGAACCATATCTGGGCCTATCAGCTTAGCCTCGCCAACATCAAACCAGCCTATAGGGGATCTGCATTTCCTGCCATAAAGGGCTTCGTACGGCGCCATCTGAATGCTAGAGTGGTAACTGTTATTGTAAGCAAACTCGATAAGCGGCAAGTGATCCTCCCAGCTTCCTTTGAAATCAATAACACAAGCTCTCAACATATCTTGTAGCGTCTGGATGGTACGCTCAGCCTGCCCGTCAGTCTGAGGATGAAATGCGGTGCTGAGACTCACCTGTGTCCCCAATCCCTCCTGGAAGGATCTCCAGAAGTTAGCTGTAAACTGGGCCCCTCTATCTGAGATAATAGCTGTGGGAACTCCATGAAGTCTCACTATCTCCTTAAGATATAATCGGGCATAATCCTCAGCTGAGTACGTAGTCCTGACTGGAAGGAAGTGGGCTGATTTTGTCAGTCTATCAACAATAACCCAGACAGAGTCATTCTTCCGTGGAGTGCGAGGGAAACCTGTGACGAAGTCCATATTAATTACTTCCCATTTCCAGGTTGGAATTTCCATCTCCTGCAATAGCCCTCCGGGCTTCTGGTGCTCTATATTGACCTGCTGACAATTTGGACACTGGGCCACAAATTCTGCTATGTCCTTTTTCATGCCGTTCCACCAGTACAAACACCTAAGATCATGATACATTTTTGTCAATCCCGGGTGAATAGAATAACGAGCATAGTGTGCTTCCCCCATTACCTGCTGCCGCAACCCTGCAACCTCAGGTACACATAATCTGTCTCTGTATCGTAGTACTCCATCGGCTGACATCTTAAATGGGGTCTCATCCTTCTGAAGTGTTGTATCTCTATAATGTACCAGAACAGGATCCTCATATTGCCGTCTCTTTACCTCTTCTACAATAGAGGACTCAGCTGTTAGGCCCCGTGTTCTCGTACGATTGGAAATCGAGAAATAACTATGACTCGGGTATTAGAAGGACCTAATTTAATTTTTGTGAATATGACTATGTTGGTTGTGAAATCTTTAATGCTAAGACCTCGGGGAAGGCCGAGGATAAATTTGGAATTTCGGAAATTAGTTTCGGGAATTACAAAACGGGACTTTTCTCGAATTGGGCCAAGAAAATGCAATGCAAAGTCAAGGCCCAAGATCAAATGGGGGCCGGCCATAGTGAGGCCCAAATCCATTATTAAAGGGGCATGTGCTATGCACATGACCCCATAAGTGGATATATACTAATAACACTTAGTATTATTCTAGAGAAAATCATAAAAATCAAGAACACCAAGAAAAGGGGGCATTCGGCCGAATTGAGAGGAGAAGAGAAAGAAAAATCCCAATCTTCCTTGTGATCCAAAAATCTTGTTCTTCTCATATTTGTGAAGTACTCAAGACGCTCTCCGGTGTGGTATAATTGGTTTGGCACAAGGATTCCGTTTGCAACAAGTCGGAAAGTTAGTAAAAGGTAAGAATCTTGCCCCTCTAATGTTATAGAATTGCTATGAATGTGTTAAGGATTGGAAGTAGACGAGAATCCCGTAATTTGGACATAAATGGAAACGTGTGGGTGTGTGTGTGTAGTGTGTATGGCCGTGTGCCATAGAGAGGGAAATTGGTTTGAATTGATTTTGTTTAAGTTGGTAGAATGTGTTGTTGTGGCCCTTATATCGTAAACGATTAATTGGTGAATGAGATTGGCGTTGAAAAAATGATTTTGAATATTATCGGAAAGTGTATACCTTCGGTATCTTTATGTATATCAATGTATATCTTAGGCGTTATAGACTTTAGATATGAATCTATATCGATGTTGATGAATTCGGAATGAAACGACGGGAGTTAGAATGTTCGTAGTGCATTTTAGATGTTTTGAAGAATTTGGGAAAATAATGGATTTTTATGCAATTTCGTGTATGGCATGGTTTGTAATTAGAATGGGAATGCATACAATTTTTGTAGATATAGAATTGGAATTTTGAAAGTTTGAATGTAAGTTGCCAACTTTAGAAATCATGTAGAACTTTAAAGCTAGAATGGTTTGATTGTTGTTTGGTTTGGTTGTTGATGTGTGGGCTGTTGTGATTGGTTAATTTGAGCCGAGTTATGCCTCGGGGATGTTAGATTTATAGGGGAAATGCTGCCGAAATTTCGGTAGGCAATTATGGAGTTAAAGGCATTTTTGAGCCTAAGGATCTCATTTGGTAACTTTGACCATTTGCAGATTTTTGACGAAACGGGACGGGACTTTTGGAGGAGCTTACGACATCTGTGAGGTATGTGAAGCTTCCCAATTCTTTATTTGGCATATCTTAGGGTGTTAGTTGAATATGAGACCTTCCGGAGCATTTCTGCTCCTCGAGACCCGATCCACAGAAAAGTTACTATTCATTCAATTCGATTGAAGCCTAAAGGCTCCCTTTTGGCTAGAATGCCACTATTCGTCCGAAACCTATCGAAATGTGGTCGGGTAACCTAGAAATGATTATGTATGACCCTTGGCATATAACTGCTCGTAAAAATATGTTCGCCACCTCACTTCGACTCGAGGTGGGTCCGCTACCCCAAAATGCCCGATTTGCCCTTCGGGCCACCTTTGAGGATAAAGTCGAAAGTACCACTTCCGATCTTTGGAACCTCCTCCTACGGGGTATGCTTGGACTATTCGATGCGCTAATTTATGTTCCGAATTACATGGACCATTTTGGAAACGTTTTGCAAAATGTAACTTTATGTCGGCTAAGTATTCGACTACTTTGTATTTAATATGACTTATGAGTTTACTTTGTTTTGGAACACTATTTTGAAATACGATTTGCATTTGTCTGCTCACGACTCCGCTCGTGCCTTATTATGACTTCGTTCACCGGTTCCCGGGCCGGTTTTGATTCGTGCGCTGTATGATAAATTCGGCCGTATGCTGTGTTACGGTTCCCGAGGCTTCGCCATAGGGCCCGGTACCGTTTGGAGTTATGCTGTGATATGGCTCGGGATGCGATACGCTCACCGATGATTATGATTATGTTCGGGGATGTACGGAGATTTGAAACCTTCTGGTGTTATGCTGTGTGTGGCGCCAGCGTCGGAGTGGCGACCACGTTCTTAAGCGTTTGCATGATTTTGTTGCATAAAATATATGTATATGATTTCGATACAGATTTTGACATACCAGTTTGTACCCCCCCTTTGACATTTGATCTGCTTTCGGTTTTGATCCATAATTCTGTACTCCGTGCTTTACATACTCAGTACATATTTCGTACTGACCCCCCTCTCTCCGGGGGCTGCGTTTTATGCCCGCAGGTGCAGATTCCGGTGATCTTCCGCAGTAGGCTTCACCTTTTGCTTTCTCGGAGTACTCTTACTTGATCCGGAGTCCACTCTTGGTACAGACTCCTCCACTTTGTATATACTTTGTATATTTGACGGTTTGGGTACGGCGGGGCCCTGTCTCGCCATATGTTATGTTTTGAATTCGTAGAGGCCTGTAGTCATCTTTGTGGGGCGAGGGTCCTACGTGTCTATTGTCTGATTTTGCTTTCGGGTCTTAAGGCGGTCTGTTTGATATGATGGCCCCAAATGGCCCTTTTGTATATATTTGTATTTTGACCGGCGATGTCTATTCCGCCGCTTTGTCTGAGTTTGATTTGATATGACCGCTTAAGACATATTTTCGATATAAATTATGTTTGATATAACTTCTTGAAAATTCTGAAATAAGTTTGAGTTCGGAAATGAATATGCAACTTGGTCTGGGTACCCAGGTAGGGTGCCAGTCGCGGCCCACGGGGCTGGGTCGTGACAAAAGTGGTATCAGAGCGGTTTGTCCTCGGAATGTCTACAGGCCGTGTCTCGTAGAGTCTTGTTTATCGATGTGTTGTGCACCACATCTATAAACGGGAAGCTACAGGGCATTTAGGACGTTACTCTCTTTGTAATCTTAGATCGTGCGATAGAGCTGTGCTATTAGGATGATTTTGATCTGACTCGCCTTTTTGATTGCAGTGATGCCTCCGAAGAAGGCAACGGCGGCCCAGAAGGGCAAGGCGAGGGTTGGAGAGACTAGCCAGGCACAGCGAGCTACCCGGGCTCGTGTTTATGATTTGCCTGAGGACATGCCACAGTCTGAGGGGTCTGCCACACCCCCACCAGTACAGCCTGGAGTAGGGCCATCGGCAGCTCCAGAGGTTCGTGTTCCCGCACCTGAGACTCCAGCTCCTCAGCCAGGGGCGGAGGATAGGACCCTGAGGGAGGCTGTACAACTGTTGACTACACTGGTAGCAGGACAGGCTCGCAGACGCGGGCGTAGGGATGATGATGATGATGACAGGCGGGACAGCCTGCGAGTTCGGGAGTTTCTGCTATGTGGCCCTCCAGAGTTCTTCGGGTCTAAGCCCGAGGAGGACCCCCATGACTTTATTCGGGGGATGCGACGCTCGCTGGACTTGGTCAGGGCTTCTGAGACCGAGTCAGTTGAGCTAGCTTCACACAGGCTCCGAGATGTGGCTACTCATTGGTACGAGACTTGGGAGCTATCTAGGGGAGAGGGTGCCCCTCCAGCCACTTGGGATCAGTTTGTGACAGCATTCACCCGCCACCTTTTGCCACCAGAGTTACGGCGGGCACGAGCTGATCGATTCTTGCGTCTGCAGCAGAGGGGTCGGAGTGTTCGCGAGTATAGCCTTGAGTTTGATTCTCTGGCCCGATATGCACCGGCCGTGGTAGCAGATATGTCCGATCGGATGCACCGCTATGTTATGGGATTGGATCGGTATTTGGTAGACAGCTGTATGGCCGTGTCACTGCAGACAGACATGGATATTTCCCGGCTTCAGGCCTATGCGATGGGTATGGAGGACCGTCGCAGATCTGATCCTGCTGCCAGAGATAGGGACAGGAGGCCGCCCAAGAGGGCTAGATCTGCGGGTTATTCAGGAGATTCTCGAGGCGGACAGCCTCAGCAGCAGCAGCAGTCTGACAGATATTTTCCTCCTTCCGGCCGGGGTACTCAGACAGGCAGCCGGAGATTCGACAGTACGGGACCTTCTGGGGCCGGTCAGAGCTCCAGAGTGGCAGGATCGCAGGTATCCAGGGGTCCCAGTCAGGCCAGACCACCTAGACCCCGCTGTCCACATTGCGGGAAGTCTCATCCCGGGGAGTGTTACCGAGCGATGGGAGCTTGCTTTACTTGTGGTGGTCAGGGCCACTTTATGAGAGACTGCCCATTGGCCAGTGGTTCGGGTAATGCGGCTCAGCAGACAGGGTCAGCCGCCGGTTCTTCTTCTGTTCCATCTGTTGCACGCCCTGGAGGGCGGGGTATTCCAGCACCGGCAGGGCGCGGTCGAGGCCGCGGTGGCGCTTCAGGTTCTAGCGGTCCCTCGAACCGCATATATGGTTTGGGCAGCCGCCAGGATCAGGAGGCTTCGCCAAACGTCGTCACAGGTACATTACTGGTTTTCTCCAGATCTGTATATGCATTGATTGACCCTGGCTCTACTTTATCATATATTTCCCCGCTCGTTGCTAGTAAGATTGGGATAGTGTCTGAGCCTATAGAGCCATTTGAGGTAGCTACGCCAGTTGGGGATTTTATTGTAGCAAGACAGATCTATAGGGATTGTTCTGTGACCATTTATGATCGTACCACTAAGGCTGATTTGGTAGAGCTAGACATGTTTGAGTTTGACGTCATCATGGGTATGGACTGGTTGTCTTCCTGTTATGCTAATGTCGACTGCCAGAAAAAGGTAGTCCGCTTTCAGTTTCCAGGGGAACCAGTCATAGAGTGGTTCGGATCGACTGCATCGCCGAGGGGTAAGTTTATTTCATACCTCAAGGCTAAGAAGATGATCCAGAAGGGTTATATCTATCATTTGGTTCGTGTGCATGATACTGCCGCGGAGGTACCTACCCTTCAGTTTGTCCCGGTCGTCAGTGAGTTTCCAGATGTTTTTCCTGACGAGCTTCCTGGCCTTCCTCCGGAGCGGGAGATTGATTTTTCTATTGAGTTGATGCCGGATACGCAGCCTATATCTATTCCTCCCTACAGGATGGCACCAGCTGAGTTGAAGGAGTTGAAGGAGCAGCTGAAAGATTTGCTGGATAAGGGTTTTATCAGGCCCAGCACATCACCCTGGGGAGCGCCGGTATTGTTTGTCAGAAAGAAGGATGGGTCGTTGCGGATGTGTATTGACTACCGGCAGCTGAATAGGGTGACTATTAAGAATAAATATCCCCTTCCCCGGATTGATGACTTGTTTGATCAGCTGCAGGGTGCTAGACACTTTTCCAAAATAGATTTGCGCTCAGGCTATCATCAGGTGCGAGTACGGGAGTCCGATATCCCGAAGACTGCTTTCAGGACCCGGTACGGGCATTATGAGTTCAGAGTTATGTCTTTCGGGCTGACTAATGCTCCAGCAGTATTTATGGATCTGATGAACCGGGTATTTCGGCCATTCCTGGATATGTTTGTTATTGTATTTATTGATGATATTCTGATTTACTCGCGATCAGCCGAGGAGCATTCAGATCATTTGAGGACGGTACTTGGCATCCTCCGTCAGCAGAAGTTATATGCTAAATTCTCTAAATGTGAGTTCTGGTTGACTTCTGTGGCATTCTTGGGTCATATTGTCGGCGCAGACGGTATTCGGGTCGACACGCAGAAGATCGAGGCTGTGCAGAACTGGCCCAGGCCTACTACTCCTACAGAGGTGCGCAGTTTTCTGGGATTGGCTGGGTACTATCGCAGGTTTGTGGAGGACTTCTCTTCTATTGCAGCACCACTGACGAGGCTTACCCAGAAAGCAGCAAAATTCCAGTGGGCAGATGCCTGCGAGCGCAGCTTTCAGATGCTGAAGGAGAGATTGATTACAGCGCCAGTTTTGGCTCTTCCAGAGGGGTCTGATGGGTACGTTGTATATTGTGACGCCTCTGGTACTGGGATAGGGTGTGTATTGATGCAGCACGGTCGAGTTATAGCCTATGCTTCCCGGCAGCTCAGACCGCACGAGAAGAACTATCCCACTCATGATCTTGAGTTGGCCGCGGTGATTCATGCTTTGAAGATTTGGCGGCATTATTTATATGGGGTCCACGTTGATATCTATACGGACCATAAGAGTCTCCAGTATATTTTTAAGCAGAAGGAGCTAAATTTGCGGCAGCGGAGATGGCTTGAGCTACTAAAGGATTATGACGTTGATATTCTGTACCATCCAGGAAAAGCCAACGTGGTAGCTGATGCGCTTAGCCGCAAGTCCGTAGGCAGTCTGGCTGATGTTCCATCTGATAAGAGTGATCTGGTTCGTGATATTCATCAGTTGGCCAGCCTCGGAGTTCGTTTGATAGATTCTGGGGATTCTGGGATTTCTGTTCGCCCAGTTGCTGAGTCATCTATTATTCAGGAGGTAAAGCAGCGCCAGTTTGAGGATCCTATTTTGATTCAGTACAGAGATGCGGCCCTTAATAAGACAAAGACCCAGTTTGAGATCTCGCCTGAAGGAGTATTATTGTACGACGGCAGATTCTGTGTACCGGATGTTGCGGGCTTACGACGGCAGATTATGGGCGAGGCACATTGTGCCCGGTATTCTGTTCATCCTGGTTCCACTAAGATGTATCGGGATCTTCGGTGTTTGTATTGGTGGGACGGCATGAAGAAAGACATTGCTGAATTTGTTAGTCAATGCCCGAACTGTCAGCAAGTCAAGGTTGAACATCAGAAGCCCGGTGGGTTGTTACAGGAGATGGAGATTCCAGCCTGGAAATGGGAGATGATTAATATGGACTTCATTGTTGGGTTGCCGCGTACGCTACGCAGGTACGACTCTATTTGGGTTATTGTGGACAGGCTGACGAAATCAGCCCATTTCCTTCCGGTCCGGACTACATATTCGGCTGAGGACTATGCCAGATTATATATCAGAGAGATAGTCAGACTTCACGGGGTCCCTGTATCTATTATTACTGACCGAGGTGCTCAGTTTACAGCTAATTTCTGGAGGTCATTTCAGGAGGGATTAGGGACCCAGGTGACCCTCAGTACAGCTTTCCATCCTCAGACCGACGGGCAGGCCGAGCGCACTATCCAGACGCTCGAGGATATGTTACGGGCTTGCGTTATTGATTTCAGGGGCAGCTGGGATGATCATTTGCCGCTTATAGAGTTTGCCTACAATAACAGTTATCACTCCAGCATTCAGATGGCCCCGTATGAGGCCCTTTATGGCAGGAGGTGCAGATCTCCTATTGGCTGGTTTGACGTGGGCGAGACTAAGCTGATTGGGCCAGCTGTGATCCAGGAGGCTGTAGATAAGGTGAAGCTTATTCGGGAGCGATTGTTAGCTGCTCAGAGTCGACAGAAAGCTTATGCTGATAAACGGCGTCGACCGTTGGAGTTTCAGAGTGGTGACTGGGTATTCCTGAAGGTGTCGCCTATGAAGGGCGTTATGAGATTTGGCAGGAAGGGCAAGCTGAGTCCGCGGTACATCGGGCCATACCAGATTGTTCGGAGGATTGGCGCAGTCGCCTACGAGCTAGACTTGCCATCCGATTTGGAGTCCGTGCACCCGGTGTTTCATGTGTCTATGCTGCGGAAGTGTATTGGTGACCCTTCAAGGATATTCCCAGTAGATGATCTTCAGGTGACGGAGCAGCTATCTTATGACGAGCAGCCGGTATCTATTCTGGATCGTCAGGTGAGGAGATTGCGCACTAAGGAAGTTCCTTCTGTTAAGGTTCTGTGGCGCAATAACAACCGGGAAGAGATGACTTGGGAGGCGGAGGATGAGATGAAGAAGAGATTCCCCCATTTATTCCCTACGCCTCCTGTAATCTAGACTTTTGTATTTGTTGTACCAATGAACGGATGGACCATGTGTGCTATTTATATAAAATGGTTTTCCCGTTATGTTTGTGAGCCTTTATAAGATTTATTTAACATTCGGGGACGAATGTTCCTAAGGGGGGGGAGAATGTTAGGCCCCGTGTTCTCGTACGATTGGAAATCGAGAAATAACTATGACTCGGGTATTAGAAGGACCTAATTTAATTTTTGTGAATATGACTATGTTGGTTGTGAAATCTTTAATGCTAAGACCTCGGGGAAGGCCGAGGATAAATTTGGAATTTCGGAAATTAGTTTCGGGAATTACAAAACGGGACTTTTCTCGAATTGGGCCAAGAAAATGCAATGCAAAATCAAGGCCCAAGATCAAATGGGGGCCGGCCATAGTGAGGCCCAAATCCATTATTAAAGGGGCATGTGCTATGCACATGATCCCATAAGTGGATATATACTAATAACACTTAGTATTATTCTAGAGAAAATCATAAAAATCAAGAACACCAAGAAAAGGGGGCATTCGGCCGAATTGAGAGGAGAAGAGAAAGAAAAATCCCAATCTTCCTTGTGATCCAAAAATCTTGTTCTTCTCATATTTGTGAAGTACTCAAGACGCTCTCCGGCGTGGTATAATTGGTTTGGCACAAGGATTCCGTTTGCAACAAGTCGGAAAGTTAGTAAAAGGTAAGAATCTTGCCCCTCTAATGTTATAGAATTGCTATGAATGTGTTAAGGATTGGAAGTAGACGAGAATCCCGTAATTTGGACATAAATGGAAACGTGTGGGTGTGTGTGTGTAGTGTGTATGGCCGTGTGCCATAGAGAGGGAAATTGGTTTGAATTGATTTTGTTTAAGTTGGTAGAATGTGTTGTTGTGGCCCTTATATCGTAAACGATTAATTGGTGAATGAGATTGGCGTTGAAAAAATGATTTTGAATATTATCGGAAAGTGTATACCTTCGGTATCTTTATGTATATCAATGTATATCTTAGGCGTTATAGACTTTAGATATGAATCTATATCGATGTTGATGAATTCGGAATGAAACGACGGGAGTTAGAATGTTCGTAGTGCATTTTAGATGTTTTGAAGAATTTGGGAAAATAATGGATTTTTATGCAATTTCGTGTATGGCATGGTTTGTAATTAGAATGGGAATGCATACAATTTTTGTAGATATAGAATTGGAATTTTGAAAGTTTGAATGTAAGTTGCCAACTTTAGAAATCATGTAGAACTTTAAAGCTAGAATGGTTTGATTGTTGTTTGGTTTGGTTGTTGATGTGTGGGCTGTTGTGATTGGTTAATTTGAGCCGAGTTATGCCTCGGGGATGTTAGATTTATAGGGGAAATGCTGCCGAAATTTCGGTAGGCAATTATGGAGTTAAAGGCATTTTTGAGCCTAAGGATCTCATTTGGTAACTTTGACCATTTGCAGATTTTTGACGAAACGGGACGGGACTTTTGGAGGAGCTTACGACATCTGTGAGGTATGTGAAGCTTCCCAATTCTTTATTTGGCATATCTTAGGGTGTTAGTTGAATATGAGACCTTCCGGAGCATTTCTGCTCCTCGAGACCCGATCCACAGAAAAGTTACTATTCATTCAATTCGATTGAAGCCTAAAGGCTCCCTTTTGGCTAGAATGCCACTATTCGTCCGAAACCTATCGAAATGTGGTCGGGTAACCTAGAAATGATTATGTATGACCCTTGGCATATAACTGCTCGTAAAAATATGTTCGCCACCTCACTTCGACTCGAGGTGGGTCCGCTACCCCAAAATGCCCGATTTGCCCTTCGGGCCACCTTTGAGGATAAAGTCGAAAGTACCACTTCCGATCTTTGGAACCTCCTCCTACGGGGTATGCTTGGACTATTCGATGCGCTAATTTATGTTCCGAATTACATGGACCATTTTGGAAACGTTTTGCAAAATGTAACTTTATGTCGGCTAAGTATTCGACTACTTTGTATTTAATATGACTTATGAGTTTACTTTGTTTTGGAACACTATTTTGAAATACGATTTGCATTTGTCTGCTCACGACTCCGCTCGTGCCTTATTATGACTTCGTTCACCGGTTCCCGGGCCGGTTTTGATTCGTGCGCTGTATGATAAATTCGGCCGTATGCTGTGTTACGGTTCCCGAGGCTTCGCCATAGGGCCCGGTACCGTTTGGAGTTATGCTGTGATATGGCTCGGGATGCGATACGCTCACCGATGATTATGATTATGTTCGGGGATGTACGGAGATTTGAAACCTTCTGGTGTTATGCTGTGTGTGGCGCCAGCGTCGGAGTGGCGACCACGTTCTTAAGCGTTTGCATGATTTTGTTGCATAAAATATATGTATATGATTTCGATACAGATTTTGACATACCAGTTTGTACCCCCCCTTTGACATTTGATCTGCTTTCGGTTTTGATCCATAATTCTGTACTCCGTGCTTTACATACTCAGTACATATTTCGTACTGACCCCCCTCTCTCCGGGGGCTGCGTTTTATGCCCGCAGGTGCAGATTCCGGTGATCTTCCGCAGTAGGCTTCACCTTTTGCTTTCTCGGAGTACTCTTACTTGATCCGGAGTCCACTCTTGGTACAGACTCCTCCACTTTGTATATACTTTGTATATTTGACGGTTTGGGTACGGCGGGGCCCTGTCTCGCCATATGTTATGTTTTGAATTCGTAGAGGCCTGTAGTCATCTTTGTGGGGCGAGGGTCCTACGTGTCTATTGTCTGATTTTGCTTTCGGGTCTTAAGGCGGTCTGTTTGATATGATGGCCCCAAATGGCCCTTTTGTATATATTTGTATTTTGACCGGCGATGTCTATTCCGCCGCTTTGTCTGAGTTTGATTTGATATGACCGCTTAAGACATATTTTCGATATAAATTATGTTTGATATAACTTCTTGAAAATTCTGAAATAAGTTTGAGTTCGGAAATGAATATGCAACTTGGTCTGGGTACCCAGGTAGGGTGCCAGTCGCGGCCCACGGGGCTGGGTCGTGACATCAGCAACACCTCGTACAATAATGCTACCATTATCAGCATCAGCCAAACGAACTCCAAGACTAGCTAGCTGATGGATCTCACGAACTATCTCCTTCTTTTCTGGTTGTACGCCGGCCAAACAAGCCATAGATTTACGGCTGAGTGCATCTGCTACCACATTAGCCTTTCCTGGGTGATATAGAATATCAACATCATAATCCTTCAGCAACTCTAACCATCTCCTCTGTCGCAAATTCAGTTCCTTCTGCTTAAAAATATACTGGAGACTCTTATGATCTGTATAAATATCAACATGCACGCCATACAGATAATGTCTCCATATCTTCAAAGCATGTATCACTGCTGCCAACTCCAGGTCATGTGTAGGATAATTTCTCTCATGTTTCCTGAGTTGTCGGGAGGCATAGGCTATAACTCTGCCGTGCTGCATCAACACGCAACCCAACCCAACACCGGAAGCATCACAATAAACAACATAGCCATCTGGCCCCTCAGGAAGAGTTAGAACAGGAGCTGTAGTCAACTTATCTTTCAATAATTGAAAACTCCGTTCACAAGCATCGGTCCACTGGAATTTGGCTGCCTTCTGTGTTAGCCTTGTTAAAGGCGCTGAAATAGAGGAAACCTTTTCTACAAATCTCCTGTAATACCCTGCCAGCCCCAGAAAACTACGTACCTCAGTAGGCGTCGTAGGTCTAGGCCAGGTTTTGACCGCTTCGATTTTCTGCGAGTCTACCCGAATACCATCTGCTCCAACAATATGCCCCAGAAATGCTACAGAAGTCAACCAGAATTCACATTTAGAGAACTTAGCATATAACTTCTGGAGCTGGAGTACTCTGAGTACTGTCCTCAAGTGCTCTGCATGCTCTTCTTCCGATCGTGAATAGACCAGAATATCATCAATGAATACAATCACGAACAAGTCAAGGAATGGCTTAAATACCCTGTTCATCAAGTCCATGAACACTGCTGGAGCATTGGTCAGCCCAAAAGACATCACTCTAAACTCGTAATGTCCATATCGGGTCCTGAATGTAGTCTTCGGAATATCTGCCTCCCTTACCCGCACCTGGTGATAACCTGACCGCAAGTCTATCTTTGAGAAGCATTTAGCACCCTGCAACTGATCAAATAAATCATCAATCCTGGGGAGGGGATATCTGTTCTTTATCGTGATTTTGTTTAGCTGCCTATAATCAATGCACATTCGCAGCGACCCATCTTTCTTCCGTACAAATAATACTGGTGCTCCCCAAGGTGATGTACTGGGCCTGATGAAACCCTTTTCAAGCAAATCTCTCAGTTGCTCCTTCAATTCTTTCAACTCTGCAGGTGCTATTCTGTAAGGAGGAATAGATATAGGTTGAGTGTCTGGCAATACATCTATAGTGAACTCTATCTCACGTTCAGGAGGAAGGCCTGGAAGTTCATCTGGAAATACACCTGGAAATTCATTAACCACCGGGACAGATTGTAGAGTCGGTGATTCTTCTTTCAAGTCATGCACACGAACCAGGTGATAAATATAGCCTTTTCTAACCATCTTCCTTGCCTTGAGGTATGAAATAAACTTACCCCTAGGCGATGCTGTGTTCCCCCTCCACTCTATAATTGGTTCCCCTGGAAACTGAAACCGAACTAATTTGCCTCGGCAATCAACGTTAGCATAGCAGGAAGCTAACCAATCCATCCCCATAATAACATCGAACTCAGTCATAGCTAACTCTATCAAATCTGCCCTGGTACAGCGATTACATATGACTACCAAACAATCTTTATATATTAGCTCTGCCAAGACAAAATCCCCTACTGGTGTAGCTACCTCAAATGGTTCTATAGGTTCAGATTTTATCTCAATTTTACTAGCAACAAAAGGGGAAATATATGATAATGTGGAACCGGGGTCTATCAATGCATATACATCTCGGGAGAAAATCGATAATGTACCTGTGACCACATTTGGCGACGCTTCCTGATCCTGTCTGCTGGCTAAATCATATAAGCGGTTGGAAGGACCGCCAGAACTAGATGCCCCTCCACGGCCTCTGCCACGGCCTGCTGGTGTCGGAATACCTTTCCCCATAGGGCGCATAGCAACTGAAGAAGAAGAACCCGCAACTGATCCCGTAGGCTGAGCTGGGCCACCTGCCCCACCCCCAAATCGACATTCCCTCATAGTATGGCCCTGACGGCCGCAAGAAAAGCAAGCACCAGTAATAAGACGGCATTCCCCTGGATGGCGTCTGCCACATCGAGGACATGGGGGTACAGGTGGTCTTATCTGGCCCGAATTCCTGTGCGTCTGGAACCCTGAAGTCATGGAGCTTTGACCAGCTCCCGAATACCCCGTGCTATCAAACCTTCTACCTGTAAATCGTGAAGGTGCACTCCGTGCCGGCTGCGAAGGATATCGACTATACTGCTGTTGGGGCTGCCCGCCCCGAAAGTCACCAGAATGATACCCAGCTGATCTAGCTCTCTTATGTTGACCCCTTTCCTGCTCCCTATCAAATCGACGCCCTCTCTGTCGACCCTCAACTCCCTGTGCATATGCCTGCACTCGAGCGATATTTATACCGGGCTGAGAAGCCATTGCCATGCAGCTATCAATCAAATAATTATCCAAGCCCATTACATAACGATGCACCCTATCTGCCATGTCAGCTACCATAGCGGGCGCGTACCTAGCCAGCGAATCAAACTCGATGCTATAGTCTCGAACACTTCTACCATTCTGCCTCAGGTGTATAAATCTGTCAACTCTGGCTCGCCTCATCTCTGGAGGCAGAAAATGACCCAGAAAAGCCTCTACGAACTCGTCCCATACTGCTGGTGGAGCATCCTCACCCCTGGACAACTCCCAGGACTCATACCAATTAACTGCCACATCCCGCAACTGATAGGAAGCCAGTTCGACCGACTCAGTCTCGGAAGATTTAGTCACCCGCAACGTACGCAGCATCTGTCGAATAAACTCCTGTGGATCCTCTGCGGGCTTTGACCCATAGAACTCTGGGGGTTTACAAGTCAGAAAATCGCGAACCCTCAAACTGTTGCGTCTATCCGCATCATCACCTCCTAACCCACGTCTGCGAGCCTGTCCCGATACCAACCTAGTCAATAACTGTACTGCTTCACGCATAGCCCTATCCTCTGCCCCTGGCTGTGGAGCTGGAGGCTCGGTTGCTGGAGCCGCAGGAGCTGGTGGTAAGTCTGTCTCCTGACCTGCAGCTGCTGCTGCCCTAGGCTCCTCTGATAGTGATGGTGTAGCGGAGCTCGCTGACTGAATCCTAATCCCAGGCACATATTGGGAATAAGCTCTAGTGACCCTCCGGGTCCCACTGGTCTCCCCAACTACCGCTTTACCCTTCTGGGCGGCAGTCGCCTTTTTTAGAGGCATCGCTGAAACATAGCAATCTGTTAGGGAAAGATTTATCCTGATAATACAGCTCTATCGCATGATCTAGAATGAGAAGAAAAGATGATATCCTAAATGTCCTGTAGCTTCCTGTTTATAAACGTGATGCACAACACATCGATAAACAAGACTCTACTAGACACAGTCTGTGGACACTCCGAGGATTTAACCGCTCTGATACCACTTTTGTCACGACCCAACCCCGTAGGCCGTGACTTGTGCCCGAATTGGACACTCATATTTATCTGTTAACTCTAATAATTTATAATTAGCATGTCATCATCTCATTTGTATGTAAGAAGATAGTGAGTTATTTAGATTTGTCAAGTTCTGTATGCCTTAGTCATCCATCTCCCGAGGAGTTGCACTTATCAAACAACAACATTTATATATATTCCTAAGCAAGCCGACAAGGCTGCCACGATATACAAAATACCAAACATACACACATATGCAAGCCGACAAGGCTGCCATTACGACTGGGTACGCCCCAAACTTAAGTCAAAACATAAAACGCATCAACAACTATAAACAGACCAACACCGATGTCCACAGACCTCTAAGAGTAATGACCGTATTATGTGACGGGACAGGGCCCCGCCGTACCCAAACAAACACATACGGACACAACATAAGGAGGTTATACCACAAGCTAGCTCCGGAACAAAGGAGCAGTCCAAAATAGCTGAAGGATGATCTAAGCTGGCGGATCTCCAAAGCGAGCGTCTGTACCTGTGAGCATGAACGCAGCCCCCCGAAGGAAGGGGGTCAGTACGGAATATGTACTGAATATGTAAAGCTTGAAACTGTCACGACCCAAACCCGTGGGCCGCGACCAGTGCCCTAGCTGGGCACCTATACGTACCCGATACCCAAATTAGCATATTATCATAATAATAATATAATAATAACATTAGTGGATGCTACAGAATTTAGCCGAAGAGCAGACTTGGCACACAGAAGCCGATAAGGCTATCATAAAACAAAACATCCCAAACATATGTGCAGAACCCAGACAGATGTATCCACAGACCTCTACAGAACATATCATAATCATAAGACGGGACAGGGCCCCGTCATACCCTGAACAAAGTACATATCCAGATAGCAGTGACAGACTGTACCAAAAGATGGGCTCTGTAGAAGAGAGCGCCCCAAAATAGCAGAAATGGGATCCTAAACGTGCGGATCAGCAAACCTGTCGTCTGTACCTGCGCGGCATGAAAACGCAGCCCCCGAAGAAAGGGGGTCAGTACGAAATATGTACTGAATATGTAAAGCGGAATCACAGAAGTCAAATCATAATGATTACAGAAAATGGGTACAAAATCCAGAGTGTCAAATGCATATTTCCAAATCAGACAGAATGTGTACAGAAACATATGTCATATCATATCCGATCCCTGCCACGGGACTCGGCAGACACAACGTGGTCACCCTCCCGACACTGGTGCCACAATACAGAGGAATCAGAAAAGGGGCGTGGCCCCGTATCATATAATATCATATCAAAATGGCCATAACAGATCAGATCAGAATAGGCGGACATGGCACATCATACTCCACAGACCCATGTACGCGTATACCTGCCCCCTCACATCGGGACGCGGCGAACAATGCAGAGAATTACGCTTGACAACATATCCTGGCCCGGGCTCAGTGTGGAAAACATTGGGACATCCACGAATGGAGCAGTGAGAGACTAATGCAATTTAAAAATATAATAAATGTTTTCAAAGACTCGATGAAGCGTATCAAAGACAAACAAATCCAATGGGGTCGGACGGAATCATAATAAATGTATTTCGGATATCATAATAAATTACAGAAGTATAACTTTCCCGAAGTCATTCCGAGTGTCAAAATAATTTATAATATTTAACAGAATATTTAAAATAATATTCGTTAAGCGATTAGTAGGGTAATTAAAACATTTCTTTCAAAAATCGCTTAAAAAGGAAGCTTTAACACATTAGGGGCAAAACCCTTAAATAGCGGGCCCGCCTTGGGACAAACAAGGCGGCGGGCTCAAATTGTGCCCTCTAAGCATATAGTATCACCTAAAAAGGTTATACAAACATTCTATGACTTTCTGAATAATTTAGAGCAAAATTGCATAATTTCAGAAAAAGCGTATCAAAATGGTTCAATTCTACTGAAGGAAAAACTGAAATTGTCTTGCGGATTCCGAGGGCCAAGAGGTCCTTCGAGGCCCGGATCCGACCCTAACACACTAGGGCATGCCAAGGGAAGAATTGGGTTTGCTTTACATACCTTTCGCGCTCCTTAAGCCTTTCCAAACTCACTTCCCGTTTCGTCGAAAAACTGCAATTGGTCAAGTTTACCAATTGTGAATTATTAATGCCATTATTTCAACTTTAAGCATATTTGGCTACCGCAATTTCGGCAGCACTTCCCCTATACATATGACACCCCGAGAATTCAACTCGGCTATAAATCATCAACAACAACCCAAACGACAACAACAATATCAACAATGAACATTAAAAACACAAATATCCTTCAACTAGTCATTTTTCTCACAAGTTGACATAATCTTCAATTCAACCCAACTTTCAACTAAGATCAATAATTTCATATTCAACAACCATCATGATCATCACCATATAGTTCTAGAAACATTTCATATCGTTTTCCTTAAGATATACACTCGATATACATGATATACAATCTTCCGCCAAAATCATAACTTATGCAAAACATCAAATCTTTGGCATACAACTTCATAACAAGTTTCCAACTTCCAAATTCATCAATGGTCATCACAACTAACAACCAAACAACTTCATTTCCTTAATGTCGGAAAAACCATACTAAAACGACATAAGTTTCTACATTCCAATTCAATACAAACTTATATCATTCTAACTTCATTTACATATCAAGCATTACAACAACACTCCAATACTCTAAACAAACTTAATCCATTTCATTCCCAAGTCAAATATACCACACGGCCATATTTTTCTCCATTCAATCAAATTTATTCCACTTTCATTCTCAACATAAATTCCATCACATTCACAACTAGAATACAACATGAATTCTATACATTTTTGGCTATACAATATACAAATACACATGGCTACACATATATACCACACACCCACTTTGCAAACTTCCATTTCTCCATACAATCAACACATTTCTATATACTACAACCCAAACAAAACTCCATAACACAAGAATAAAGGATAAATTCTTACCTTTTCCTCTAGTCTTCTTTACTTGAATTTGTGATCACTTTGGTGAACCACGGCCTTCTTTCTCCAAACCAACTACACCAAGTTGAAGAGGGGACTCAACTTAGTAAGGAAACCACAAAATACAAATTTTTAACACAAGATTTTTGGTGGTGAATTTTCCACACCAAACCCGAAATGCCTTCTTTTTTCTGCTCTTGTTTTGCTCTTCTTTCTCTTCTAAGTCTCTTGAACCTTCTAAGGGATAGTGATCCCTTTATAATTAATTAGCACATGGAAATATTCATTAAAGCCATGAGTTGGGCCTCACTTGGCCGGCCACCCCTTAAACATTGGGCCTAAATTTTTATTTTATTTTTTTTGGGCCAACTCGGTTGGTCCCGAGTTGGGCCTAGCCCACTGACCTTTCGACCTTAAAACGTTCATAACTCCTTGTACCGACGTCACCTGGGAACCCACGACCTATGGATTGAAAGCTAATTCAATTATCTACAACTTCTATTTCAAGGTATTTTCGAAATTCCAAACTTACAATACAGTTTTTGCCCCCCAAAGTCAGGTCACCCGAAAACGTTTTCTTAAAAATATTCGTTTGGAGGGTTTCCACTTTGATTTGGTCCAAAGGTACTTCATGAGTTGTGTTTAACTTTACATATGTGATTCATATGACTTTTCAGATGTTCCAAAAAAAATCTCGGTATGTGGGCCCCACCCCAGCAGATGCTCCGAGGTTCAAAAATACGGGATATAACATCCTCCCCCCCTTTAGAACATTCGTCCTCGAATGTTAAATTAATCTTATAGGGTTTGAAAATACTTTGGGGGAGTTCATGTTTACAGACATCACATATGACACACGATTGATATTGGAATAAATTAAAGCAGGGATTTAAGGTTACCTGTGGGTATAGAGAACAAATGAGGATATTTCTTCTTCATTTCCTCTTCGGCCTCCCATGTCATTTCCTCCCTATTATCGTTCCGCCACAGTACCTTAACAGAGGCTACATCTTTATTCCGAAGCCTCCTTACCTGACGATCCAAAATAGATACGGGCTGCTCCTCGTACGATAGTTGCTCCGACACCTGAATATCATCCGCAGGGAAAATTCTGGAAGGGTCACCAATGCATCTGCGAAGCATAGAGACATGGAATACCGGATGTACCGCTTCCAAATCAGATGGCAAATCTAACTCATAGGCGACATTTCCAACCTTCCGAACAATCTGATTAGGCCCAATATAACGCGGACTGAGCTTACCCTTTCTGCCGAACCGCATCACGCCTTTCATAGGCGATACGTTCAGAAATACCCAATCGCCTACCTGAAACTCCAACGGTCGACGCCGTTTATCCGCGTATGATTTCTGTCGACTCTGGGCTGCCAACAGTCGCTCTCGAATAAGTTTCACCTTGTCCACGGCCTGCTGGACCATATCTGGGCCAATCAACTCTGTCTCGCCAATATCAAACCAGCCGATCGGCGATCTGCACTTCCTGCCATATAAAGCCTCGTACGGAGCCATCTGGATGCTGGAATGGTAACTGTTATTATATGCAAACTCAATCAACGGCAGGTGATCATCCCAGCTGCCTCTGAAATCAATAACGCAGGCCCGCAACATATCCCCCAGCGTCTGTATAGTACGCTCGGCCTGCCCGTCGCTCTGAGGATGAAATGCGGTGCTCAGACTCACCTGAGTCCCTAGTCCCTCCTGAAAAGATCTCCAGAAATGCGCCGTAAACTGGGCGCCTCTGTCTGAAATAATAGATATAGGAACCCCGTGGAGCTTCACAATCTCCTTAATATAGAGCCTGGCATAATCCTCGGCGGAATAGGTAGTCCTGACGGGAAGAAAATGGGCTGATTTCGTCAGCCTATCAACGACGACCCAGATGGAATCATACTTCCATGGAGTGCGAGGCAATCCTGTAATGAAGTCCATATTAATAACCTCCCACTTCCAAGTCGGGATTTCCATCTCCTGCAACAGTCCACCCGGCTTCTGATGCTCAATCTTGACCTGCTGACAATTAGGGCACTGAGTGACGAACTCTGCAACATCCCGCTTCATACCGTCCCACCAGTATAAGCATCGGAGATCATGGTACATCTTCGTAGACCCAAGATGGACCGAGTAGCGAGCATAATGTGCCTCGCTCATGACCTGCTGCCGAAGGCCTGCAATATCAGGTACACACAACCTGCCTCTGTATAACATAGTGCCGTCTGGTGAAAACTCGAACGGAGTCCTCTCCTTATCATAGGCTGTGTCCCTGTACCGAGCTAAGACAGGATCCTCGAACTGATGCCGCTTAATATCGTCCCTGATGGATGACTCAGAAACCCCTCGAACAGAAATCTGGGTATCTCCAAAATCGGCCAGACGAACCCCAAGATTAGCCAACTGATAAATGTCACGTACTATCTCTCTCCTGTATGGCTGTAAATCGACCAAGCTGCCCATAGATTTCCGGCTAAGCGCATCTGCAACAACATTAGCCTTGCCCGGATGATACAGAATATCCACATCATAGTCTTTCAGGAGCTCCAGCCACCTCCGCTGCCGCAAATTAAGCTCTTTCTGCCTGAAAATATACTGGAGACTCTTATGATCTGTATAGATATCAACATGAACGCCATATAAATAATGTCTCCATATCTTCAGGGCATGGATCACCGCTGCAAGCTCCAAATCGTGAGTAGGATAATTCTTTTCATGCCTTTTCAATTGCCGAGAAGCATAAGCTATAACTCTGCCGTGCTGCATCAATACACAGCCCAATCCCACGCCAGAAGCGTCACAATAAATAACATATCCATCGGGTCCCTCTGGAAGAGTCAGAACTGGGGCTGTAGTCAGCTTCTCTTTCAGCAACTGGAAGCTTCGTTCACAAGCATCAGTCCACTGGAACTTAGCTCCCTTCTGAGTCAGCCTTGTCAAAGGCGCTGAAATCGAAGCAAACTTCTCCACAAACCTCCTGTAATAACCTGCTAACCCCAGGAAACTGCGTACCTCGGTGGGCGTCGTAGGTCTGGGCCAATTCTTCACGGCCTCAATCTTCTGTGTGTCCACCCGGACACCATCAGCAGCAATAATATGCCCCAAGAAGGCCACTGAAGACAGCCAGAATTCGCACTTAGAAAATTTCGCATATAACTTCTGATGCCGGAGTACCCCTAATACCGATCTCAGATGATCTGCGTGCTCCGCCTCAGACCGAGAATAAACCAGGATATCATCAATGAATACAATTACAAACATATCCAAGAATGGCCTGAATACCCGGTTCATCAAATCCATGAATACTGCGGGAGCATTTGTCAGCCCAAAAGACATAACCCTGAACTCGTAATGCCCATATCGGGTCCGGAAAGCTGTCTTAGGGATATCGGCCTCTCATACTCGCACCTGGTGGTAACCGGATCGAAGATCTATCTTCGAAAAACACTTAGCGCCCTGCAGCTGATCAAACAAATCATCAATCCTGGGGAGGGGGTATTTATTCTTTATAGTTACCTTATTCAGCTGCCGATAATCAATACACATACGCAGCGACCCGTCTTTCTTACGCACAAATAATACCGGGGCTCCCCAAGGCGAAGTACTGGGTCTGATGAAGCCCTTATCCAACAAATCTTTCAGCTGCTCCTTCAACTCCTTTAACTCTGCAGGCGCCATTCTATACGGAGGAATAGAGATAGGCTGAGTGTCTGGGAGTAAGTCAATAGAGAAGTCTATCTCCCGCTCTGGAGGAAGACCTGGAAGCTCGTCGGGAAAAACATCTGGAAACTCATTAATCACGGGGACTGACTGAAGTGTCGGCGTCTCGGCGTCCAAGTCTTGCACCCGAACCAGATGATAGATATAACCCTTTCTGATCATTTTCTTTGCCTTAAGGTATGAAATAAACTTACCTTTCGGCGATGCTGTATTACCAGCCCAATTTATAACTGGCTCCCCGGGAAACTGGAAACGAACTACCTTATTCTGGCAGTCAACATTAGCGTAACAGGAAGCTAGCCAATCCATACCCATAATAACATCAAATTCAGTCATATCTAACTCTACCAGATCTGCCTTAGTGTCACGGTCACAAACGATCACAGAACAGTCTTTATAAACCTGTTTCGCTACAACAAAATCCCCTATCGGTGTGGCTACCTCAAATGGCTCTATAGGTTCAGACATAATACCAATTTTACCGGCAACAAGGGGTGAAATATATGATAAAGTCGAACCTGGATCAATTAGTGCATACACAGATCGAGAGAAGACCAATAAAGTACCTGTGACGACATTAGGAGATGCCTCCTGATCCTGGCGACTGGCCAAAGCATAAATGCGGTTCGAAGGACTGCTAATACCAGAAGCTCCACCACGGCCTCTGCCGCGACCCGCTGGTGCCGAAATACCCTGCCCCGTAGGGCGCATAGCCACTGACGAAGATGAAGACCCAGCGGCTGATCCGGTAGGCTGCGCTGCACCACCCGAACTACCTTTATACGAGCAATCTCTCACAGAATGGCCCTGACGGCCATAAGAAAAGCATGCACCGGTGGCTCTGTAGCACTCTCCCGTAAGGTATCTGCCGCAAAAAGAACACTGAACCCTGGGTGGCCTCATCTGACCAGAACCTCTATCTGTCCGCGAACCTGAAGCCCTGGAGCTCTGGCCTGCTCCTGAATACCCTGGGCTATCGAATCTGCGACCTGCAGGCTGGGGAGGCGCGCTCTGCGCCGGCTGAGATGAAAATCTGCTAGGCTGCTGCGGCTGTTGGGGCTGTCTGCCCCGAAAGTCTCCAGATGACCTGGCCCACTTGGGCTGTCTCCGATCCTGGCTCCTGTCAGGCTGGTGTCCTCCTCTGCCCCGATCCTCCATGCCCTGGGCATGGGCCTGGATACGGGCAATGTCCATACCGGGCTGAGCAGCCAATACTAAGCAGCTATCAACAAAATACCGATCCAGCCCCATAATATATCTGTGCATCCGGTCGGCCATAGTAGCCACCACAGTAGGTGCATATCGGGCCAAGGAATCAAACTCCAAACTGTAGTCCCGGATACTGCGGCCCTTCTGCCTCAATAATAAGAACCTATCAGATCTGGCTCGTCGCAACTCTGGGGGCAGAAAGTGTACAAGAAATGCCTGAGAAAAATCGCCCCATACTGCTGGAGGAGCGCTGTCCCCCCTGGATAGCCACCATGACTCGTACCAGTTTGCCGCCACATCATATAACCGGTACGAAGCTAACGCGACTGACTCTGTCTCGGAAGCATTAATCAAATCTAGAGTGCGTCGCATCTTCCTAATAAACTCCTCAGGACCCTCCTCGGGCTTTGTCCCGAAGAACTCTGGAGGGTTACAAGTCAAAAACTCACGGGCTCTCGAACTATCACGCCTGACTGCCCGGTCACCTCCCAGTCCATGCCCCTAAACCTGCCCTGCCACAAGTCTAGTCAGCAACTGGACTGCCTCCCTCATAGACTGATCCTCAGTGCCTGGCCGTGGAGCTGGAGGCTCAGGTACTGGAACTGCGGGAGCTGGCGGTGGAG
This sequence comes from Lycium barbarum, assembly GCF_019175385.1. Classification (NCBI taxonomy): domain Eukaryota; kingdom Viridiplantae; phylum Streptophyta; class Magnoliopsida; order Solanales; family Solanaceae; genus Lycium; species Lycium barbarum. The sequence goes on from NW_026843504.1 coordinate 37,164, forward strand.
CCGCCCCCCGATCTGCAGCTACGGCCGCCCCAATCTCCTCCACGAGTGGCGGTGTAGACGAACCCTCTGTCTGGGGCAAAGTCCCCGGAGCAATATGTGCCTGGGCCCTGGTAATCCTCTGGACCCGGCTAGTCTCTCCCAAGGCTGCTGACTTGGCCTTTTGGGCCGCTGTTGCCTTTTTTGGAGGCATATCTGCAAACATAGCCACTCGTTAGGGAGGGGTCATCCTGATAACACAGCTCTATCGCATGATCTAAGACAGAAAGAAGGGTAGTATCCTAAATGCCCTGTAGCCTCCTGTTTATAGGTGTGGTGCACAAGACACCGATAAACAAGACTCTACTAGACACGGTCTGTGGACATTCCGAGGACGAATCGCTCTGATACCACTTTTGTCACGACCCAACCCCGTGGGCCGCGACCAGTGCCCTAGCTGGGCACCTATACGTACCCGATACCCAAATTAGCATATTATCATAATAATAATATAATAATAACATTAGTGGATGCTACAGAATTTAGCCGAAGAGCAGACTTGGCACACAGAAGCCGATAAGGCTATCATAAAACAAAACATCCCAAACATATGTACAGAACCCACACAGATGTATCCACAGACCTCTACAGAACATATCATAATCATAAGACGGGACAGGGCCCCGTCATACCCTGAACAAAGTACATATCCATATAGCAGTGACAGACTGTACCAAAAGATGGGCTCTGTAGAAGAGAGCGCCCCAAAATAGCAGAAATGGGATCCTAAACGTGCGGGTCAGCAAACCTGTCGTCTGTACCGGCGCGGCATGAAAACGCAGCCCCCGAAGAAAGGGGGTCAGTACAAAATATGTACTGAATATGTAAAGCGGAATCACAGAAGTCAAATCATAATGATTACAGAAAATGGGTACAAAATCCAGAGTGTCAAATGCATATTTCCAAATCAGACAGAATGTGTACAGAAACATATGTCATATCATATCCGATCCCTGCCACGGGACTCGGCAGACAGAACGTGGTCACCCTCCCGACACTGGTGCCACAATACAGAGGAATCAGAAAAGGGGCGTGGCCCCGTATCATATAATATCATATCAAAATGGCCATAACAGATCAGATCAGAATAGGCGGACATGGCACATCATACTCCACAGACCCATGTACGCGTATACCTGCCCCCTCACATCGGGACGCGGCGAACAATGCAGAGAATTATGCTTGACAACATATCCTGGACCGGGCTCAGTGTGGGAAACATTGGGACATCCACGAATGGAGTAGTGAGAGACTAATGCAATTTAAAAATATAATAAATGTTTTCAAAGACTCGATGAAGCGTATCAAAGACAAACAAATCCAATGGGGTCGGACGGAATCATAATAAATGTATTTCGGATATCATAATAAATTACGGAAGTATAACTTTCCCGAAGTCATTCCGAGTATCAAAATAATTTATAATATTTAACAGAATATTTAAAATAATATTCGCAAGCGATTAGTAGGGTAATTAAAACATTTCTTTCAAAAATCGCTTAAAAAGGAAGCTTTAACACATTAGGGGCAAAACCCTTAAATAGCGGGCCCGCCTTGGGACAAACAAGGCGGCGGGCTCAAATTGTGCCCTCTAAGCATATAGTATCACCTAAAAAGGTTATACAAACATTCTATGACTTTCTGAATAATTTAGAGCAAAATTGCATAATTTCAGAAAAAGCGTATCAAAATGGTTCAATTCTACTGAAGGAAAAACTGAAATTTTGTCTTGCGGATTCCGAGGACCAAGAGGTCCTTCGAGGCCCGGATCCGACCCTAACACACTAGGGCATGCCAAGGGAAGAATTGGGTTTGCTTTACATACCTTTCGCGCTCCTTAAGCCTTTCCAAACTCACTTCCCGTTTCGTCGAAAAACTGCAATTGGTCAAGTTTACTAATTGTGAATTATTAATGCCATTATTTCAACTTTAAGCATATTTGGCTACCGCAATTTCGGCAGCACTTCCCCTATGCATATGACACCCCGAGAATTCAACTCGGCTATAAATCATCAACAACAACCCAAACGACAACAACAATATCAACAATGAACATTAAAAACACAAATATCCTTCAACTAGTCATTTTTCTCACAAGTTGACATAATCTTCAATTCAACCCAACTTTCAACTAAGATCAATAATTTCATATTCAACAACCATCATGATCATCACCATATAGTTCTAGAAACATTTCATATCGTTTTCCTTAAGATATACACTCGATATACATGATATACAATCTTCCGCCAAAATCATAACTTATGCAAAACATCAAATCTTTGGCATACAACTTCATAACAAGTTTCCAACTTCCAAATTCATCAATGGTCATCACAACTAACAACCAAACAACTTCATTTCCTTAATGTCGGAAAAACCATACTAAAACGACATAAGTTTCTACATTCCAATTCAATACAAACTTATATCATTCTAACTTCATTTACATATCAAGCATTACAACAACTGTCACGACCCAGCCCCGTGGGCCGCGACTGGTGCCCTTCCGGGACACCCCAAACGAACTCACACCCAAATCATCGTAATCAGACTCGACCAAACTCAACGTACGTTATTCGAACTCAACATCGCAATCAGACAACTACCGAACACTTATCCTAAGCCGTCGCCCGTACACATCAAACAAATCACAAATCAGAAAGGAGGCGGAATATACATCGCCAAATTTCACACACACACATCAGAAGGGTGGCGGAATGCACATCGCCCCCAAATGCATACACATACATACAAACTCAGAGGCCGACTTGGCCATAGTAGCGTACGGGCCACTTAAGATCGTACAGCAGACTCACATGCAAACACACCGGACCCACGACCCACAAATCTGACTACAGGCCTCTAGACAAAACAGAACATAAGAACATAGGACGGGACAGGGCCCCGCCGTACCCACTCATCCAAATATACAGAGTACAGACACAAACAAAGATATGTACCAAAGTAGGCTCCGGATCAAAGGGGAGCTCTCCAACACAGCAGAATGAGTAGCCTAAACTGGAGGACCACCCAAACGAGCTTCTGTACCTGCGGGCATGAAACACAGCCCCCGAAGAAACGGGGGTCAGTACGGGAGAAGTACTGAGTATGTAAAGCAGAAGGTACAGAAATCACAAACACAGCTGGAGTCAGAAAGAACCAACACACCAACATCGCAAACAAAGCAAACCTGTGCGGGAGGCGAACGTACAAATGCAAATCAAATCATGTATAGGGTTTAGGAACGTGGTCACCCCCCGACGCTGGTGCCACAACACATCATAACTCCAGAAGGTTTCAAATCTCCGTACAATCTCCAGACACATCATATCACACACACATCATATCATCAGAACGTATCAAATGCCATATCACATCATCACTCCATAAACGGTAACCGGCCCTATGGCGAGGCCTCGGAAACCGTAACACATCATAATTCCCGAATATATTATAGTGCGCACGATCACAAAGTCGGCCCGGGTACCGACGAACGAAATCATAGCAGACAGCACGAACAGAGTAGTGCAGAAATCATATGCATATCAAAAATAATTTGTCGGACTTAACATATAGTTTACGTAGAGGTATATACTGACGCCCGAAGGATCGGAGTAGGAATCAGACTGATCAAAGTATGCGTATAAAAGTTACGAAGTTCCAAACTGCCAAATTCGCAAGAAAGCTGTTCATAAGTCATTTTCCGAAAATCTCACATCATTCAAAGTATAGAACATACATTAATGGCATAGGAAGTTTCAAACACATCCTTGGGTCCTAAACAGACGGTTGCGGATCATAACGGACACAAACGAATCAAACAAACCGAATAAGGGGAGCCTCGGGGCTCGCGGGCCCACCTCGAGTCAAATTGAGGTGGCGGACACAAATTACAGACTTTCGGCTCCATAGAGCCATCTACAAAAGTTTCGAAGAGTTTCGGACACAACAGCACAAGTTATGGAGGTACGAACATTCTTTTAACCAAATGTGACAAAGAGGGTTCAATCGCGCTGAGTGAATAGTGCTCGAACTTGAACCTCGATTTCCAAGAGTAGGATTATTCCCGAGGGTCCGATCTTAACCTAGTATATCTAGGACATGCCAAAAGAATGATAGGTAGGCTTTACATACCTGGTTGGCGCCTTACGCTCCTCGAATCGCAATTCCCGTTTCGTCCAGAAACTGCAAATGGTCACTTTTACCAGTTACTATTCATGGGAGTTAGCATTTTCATCTTTGGGGCTATACTTGGCTACCGAAATTTCGGCAGCATTTCCCCTATAAATCTAACATCCCCGAGACTTGGCTCGGCTCAAAATACAACAACAACAACAACCCAAACATCATTACACAATACAAACCACAATCAAACCACACTAGCTTCAAAATTTCACCTTAATACATAAGTTGGTAATCCTATATTCAAACTTCACAATTCTAACTCATGTCCACATTATTGTATTCATTCATTCAAGATTATTCCACCACATAACATACAAGTTCCAAACCATATACAAAGTTTCTCAAAATCCATTTCTTTCCCTATTTCATTTCAACCACCAAAAGTTACGACGAATATTCTAACTTGCGTCGTTTCATTCCAAATTCATCAACATCAACTATAAATCATATTTAAAGTCCTTAGTATCATAAATATACTATGATATATACAAATATACCAAAGGTATACACTTTCCGATAACGTCCGAAATTATTTTCTAGCACCAAATCAATTCTCCAAACATTCATTTACGTTATAAGGGCCATGACGACACAACTAACAACCTTAAACGAAATCAATTCACACTTGTTTTCCCATCTAAAGCACACGGCCAAACACACCCTTTTCACACACACACGCCATGCACAAACACGACCCCATCCCATAATCTTCATGCTAATCCAATCACTAACACATACATATCCATTTCATAACATTAAGAGGACAAAATTCATACCTTTTCTTGAATTTCCGACTTGTCGCAAACGTCGCTCTTTCTCCAAACTACTTGTATCACGTCGGAGAGCGTCTTGAGTACTTCACAACTATGTAGAAATTAAGAATTTTGGATTAACAACAAAGCTTGGATCATTTTTCTTTTTCTCCTATTCACTCTCGGCCGAGAGCCTCTTTTAAGGACTTGCTCAATTTTTTTTTTGTTTTGATCTTGTTCTTGATAACTCCAACTCAAGGCTTAGTATATATCCATTACATAGAGGTCATGTGCATAGCACATGACCTTTAAAATTGAGTTTGGGCCTCTACAATGGCCGGCCATCTCAAGATTTTGGGCCTAACTTCTTATCAAATTTTTTTCTTGGCCCAATTCATTAAAAGTCCCGTTTTGTAATTCCCGAAACTAATTTCCGAAATTCCAAGTTTACCCTCGGCCTTTCCCAATGTCTTAACATCAATGATTCCATAACCAACATCGTTATATTCACCACAATTAAAATATTTCTTCATAAGGCACAAATCTTAATTATTTCTCAATTTTCACTTACACGAAACACGGGACATAACAACAACACTCCAATACTCTAAACAAACTTAATCCATTTCATTCCCAAGTCAAATATACCACACGGCCATATTTTTCTCCATTCAATCAAATTTATTCCACTTTCATTCTCAACATAAATGCCATCACATTCACAACTAGAATACAACATGAATTCTATACATTTTTGGCTATACAATATACAAATACACATGGCTACACATATATACCACACACCCACTTTGCAAACTTCCATTTCTCCATACAATCAACACATTTCTATATACTACAACCCAAACAAAACTCCATAACACAAGAATAAAGGATAAATTCTTACCTTTTCCTCTAGTCTTCTTTACTTGAATTTGTGATCACTTTGGTGAACCACGGCCTCCTTTCTCCAAACCAACTACACCAAGTTGAAGAGGGGACTCAACTTAGTAAGGAAACCACAAAATACAAATTTTTAACACAAGATTTTTGGTGGTGAATTTTCCACACCAAACCCGAAATGCCTTCTTTTTTCTGCTCTTGTTTTGCTCTTCTTTCTCTTCTAAGTCTCTTGAACCTTCTAAGGGATAGTGATCCCTTTATAATTAATTAGCACATGGAAATATTCATTAAAGCCATGGGTTGGGCCTCACTTGGCCGGCCACCCCTTAAACATTGGGCCTAAATTTTTATTTTATTTTTTTTGGGCCAACTCGGTTGGTCCCGAGTTGGGCCTAGCCCACTGACCTTTCGACCTTAAAACGTTCATAACTCCTTGTACCGACGTCACCTGGGAACCCACGACCTATGGATTGAAAGCTAATTCAATTATCTACAACTTCTATTTCAAGGTATTTTCGAAATTCCAAACTTACAATACAGTTTTTGCCCCCCAAAGTCAGGTCACGCGAAAACGTTTTCTTAAAAATATTCGTTTGGAGGGTTTCCACTTTGATTTGGTCCAAAGGTACTTCATGAGTTGTGTTTAACTTTACATATGTGATTCATATGACTTTTCAGATGTTCCAAAAAAAATCTCGGTATGTGGGCCCCACCCCAGCAGATGCTCCGAGGTTCAAAAATACGGGATATAACAGAAACATAGTATAGACTTATATTGAGACACGGTACATAGGATGCATTGCAACAACAGAATTTCATAAAACTTGCCTTTGAACATATTTCATCTGTATCATTCTCATATCATTGCTATTATAGAGTTTTGTAGTCAAAGCTGCATAATCATTCTGTATAAAACATACATGACGTGTCCCGGTCCTTTTTATGAGGGACTCGGTAATTTAAAATCATAGCATCATAACATAAACATAGACGTGTCCCGGCCCTTTCCTGAGGGACTCGGTAATAAGGAATATGCTCTCCTGGCCACCATCATCTCCATATCATCATATCATCATATCATCACATCATCATATCATCATCATATATATATATACATAACGTGTCCCGGCCCTCTAGTGAGGGGCTCGGTGATTAATATAATAAATGTGCGCACGAAAACGTACCCTGGCCCGGGACTCAGTGAAGGATATAGCGGTAAGCACGAGCAGAATAATAAGCAACCACATATATGCAAATCATCTTTTTAGACTCAAGGGATAAGCAACTAACCCGCTCTAAGTGTCAAAATAATGTTCACCTTCAGTTCATTTCAAGTCTCATAACAAACTATTACAAGAAACGTTTTAGACTTCATGTACATATGTCACTTTAATATGGTATAACTTTTGGAAGTCAAGTATGTCTTTAGTTGTGCAATTCTTAAGTATAGGAACTTTCATGCATCGTTCATTAGTCACTCATACTGTAGGTACATGACAATAATATTAGTGAAATATAGATTCATAAGCCATACATGAACTAGAGAATAGAATTTACCCCAAAATTCATATCGTTTCATTCTTACGTCTAGGACATGCCAAAAGAAAGAAGGAATAGGCTTTACATACCTTTTGCGTTTAGTTGTATTCTAACTTGTACTTGCTGCCCAACAATACTTATCCTATATCAAGATGTGAAGAACTACAATTAGTCTACAGGGGCATTCAATACATATTGTGACATTCACAACTCCTTTCTAACAATTAAACGACGTTTCGTTCGCATTCAAAACCAACTAGCGTTACAAGCTAACATTGCTAATCGTTCTTTCATATATTGATCAAAACTTGTTTAAGCATGACTTAGGGAACTTGGGCAGTCCATACACCATCAAAAACAGTCTCATACACACGGCAAACCAACACACACATCATTTCCATTCTTACTTAGCAAATTTCCAGTTTTAACTTGCAATAACACAACACTTTTAATGACTTTACTTTCATGAATCTTGGAACTGTTTTAGCATCATTTTCACTCTTAAAACAGCCCACAATGATTTCAGTTTTAACTTGAATCATGAAATTTTACATTCACTAAACGTTTGCAACAAAAACCAACATTCAACACACACAATTTCACTTCTAATCCCTAAAACTGTCCACGGTTTTGGACTGCCTCTACACCTCAACATAATTCATTTCTTTAACACCTCAATTCACATATTCAACATGCATACAATACACCACAATGTCCATAACATCAACAATCAAAATGTGCCCCAAAACAGTCCCTAATTCTCCCTAAAACAGTCCCTACTACACGGCTACAACACCCTTCCACCATTTCATGATTTTCATCCGTTTATCCAACTACAATGCATTCAATCCATTTCCAATACAAGTTCAACAAGATTAAGCATGACTTCATTAGAATCTTCAACACATGATTCATTTAAAATTCGAGCAAAAACAGTCCAATATCCAACATGCAACATCACAACCAAACTCCTACAATCTTTGTTCATTTACATATGTTGATACATATTCAATTCACCAACAATACATGCACAATGAAATCAGTCATGAACTCACCTCACACACGGCTCACTCCCTACTTCAACTACAACCATAATCCAACAACAACATGCATGAACTATACATTCAAATCATCATGCAACACAAGAACAACAAACATTCTTACCTTTCAATCTTGACACTTCAATCGGCTAGCCTTCACTTTCACTACTTGAATTTTAACACTTGTTCTTGCTATATCAATGGATGCTACATGTTAACACACCTTCCATGGAGTTGGATTGCTTAGGAAAAACTGAATTTTTTTGGAGAAGTTGGCACCTTCACTCTCGGCTAGCTCTAGCCGAGAGACTCTCTCTCTCTATCACTATATTTCTTGACGTGTTGATGTTGGAATGAGTTTGTTAGTGCTATGGAATCAGATTTTTGTTTTGTCTATGTTCCCTCCATGACTTGGCCATGTGCCTTACATTATTTTGGGTCAATAACCATTGACTATTCCACTCAAGCTACACGGCTAGCTTTGTCCATTTAATGGACTGATTTTTGGTCTTTCCAATCCCACTTATTAATCCAATTATGGTTAGTTTAATACCAATTTTCCATTACTAGTTTAATGCCACACGAGAATTGTGAATAAATTGTGACTCGACGCGAAACCGGAAGTTAAAATCTCTACTTCATATCTTAAGATAGTCTTGCCTTTAACTCGTCGCGCTTATTTTAAAACGTCCCGACGTATGAAAATACGGGACATAACATCCTCCCCCCCTTTAGAACATTCGTCCTCGAATGTCGCTTTTATCCCGTTAGGTTCTATAAGGGTTTTGGGAAGGGTTTTCCTTATTGCTAACATATAAATTGAGCAGATAATTTAACACAATCAAGTGAAGGAGTTTAATTTACCTGTAGATGTGGAAAACAAGTGAGGATATTTCTTTTTCATCTCCTCTTCAGCCTCCCAAGTCATCTCCTCCCTATTATTGTTCTGCCACAACACTTTAACCGACGCCACATCTTTTGTTCGTAACCTCCTGATTTGTCGATCAAGTATGGAAATAGGTTGCTCTTCATATGATAGCTCCTCTGTTACCTGAATATCACCTGTAGGGAACACCCTGGTAGGATCGCCTATGTACTTCCGAAGCATTGACACATGGAAGACCGGATGTACTGCTGCTAAGTCCGCTGGCAGGTCTAACTCGTAAGCAACTTGGCCTACTTTACGGATGACCTGATAAGGTCCAATGTACCTTGGGCTCAACTTTCCTTTCTTGCCGAATCTCATAACACCCTTCATGGGTGACACTTTCAAGAACACCCAATCGCCAACCTGAAATTCCAAGTGTCGACGTCGATTATCCGCATACGCCTTCTGCCGACTCTGAGCTGCCAGTAATCTTTCCTGAATAAGTTTCACCTTATCGACAGCCTGCTGAACCATATCTGGGCCTATCAGCTTAGCCTCGCCAACATCAAACCAGCCTATAGGGGATCTGCATTTCCTGCCATACAGGGCTTCGTACGGCGCCATCTGAATGCTAGAGTGGTAACTGTTATTGTAAGCAAACTCGATAAGCGGCAAGTGATCCTCCCAGCTGCCTTTGAAATCAATAACACAAGCTCTCAACATATCTTGTAGCGTCTGGATGGTACGCTCAGCCTGCCCGTCAGTCTGAGGATGAAATGCGGTGCTGAGACTCACCTGTGTGCCCAATCCCTCCTGGAAGGATCTCCAGAAGTTAGCTGTAAACTGGGCCCCTCTATCGGAGATAATAGCTGTGGGAACTCCATGAAGTCTCACTGTTATGTCCCGTATTTTCGTATAACGGGAAATCAAGAAATAAATAAGGCTTGTGTGTGTTGAGGAAATAATTTGATTCAAGTTGCTATGCTCATGTGATTATGAAATCATTGATATCAAGACCTCGGGGAAGGCCGAGGGTAAATTTGGAACTTCGGAAATTAGTTTCGGAAATTACAAAACGGGTCTTTTAATGAATCGGGCCAAGAAAATTGAATACAAGAATTTAGGCCCAATGAATAAGGTGGCCGGCCAAGGAGGCAAGCCCAAGCCCACTTTTAATGAGTCATGTGCTATGCACATGACTCCTACTTGGATATATATTATACACACTTGAGGGATTTCAAGATAAACACAAAAAAATTTCAAGAACACCCACAAAAGAGGGCATTCGGCCGAAAAAGAAAGAGAAAGAAAAAAAATAATTTCGTGGCTTGTTTCTAATCCCGTCACTTAGCCTCTTTGGAATAATTGGTGAGTTCGAGGTGCTCTTCGTTGTGATACAAGCAGTTCGGAGAAAGAGCGACGTTTGCGGCAAGTCGGAAACTCAAGAAAAAGGTAAGATTTTTATGTTTTAATGTTATGAAATGGATATGTATGTGTTGGTGATTGAATTAGTGTGAAGATTGTGGGATGGGGTTGTGTTTGTGCATGGTGTGTGTGTGTAAAAAGTGTGGGTTTGGCCGTGAGTTTTGTGTGGTGCAAGCCATAAGAATTTTATCTTGTTTAGTGTGAATAATGTGTTGTTGCGGTCTTTATGTTGTAAAGGATTGATTAAGGAATTGAGTTGGTGTTAGAAAATAATTTCGGACGTTATCGGAAAGCGTATACATTTGGTATATTTGTGTATATCATAGTATATTTATGACACTAAAGACCTTAAATAAGATTTATGGTTGATGATAATGAGTTTGGAATGAAACGACGTAAGTTAGAACGTTCGTCGTAACTTTTGGTGTTTTGAATAAAAATTGGAAAGTAGTGAACCTTGGGGATGATTGTATATGGTTTGGAACTTGTTTGCTATGTAATGGAATAATCTTGAATGAATGAATACAATAATGTGGGTATGAGTTGAAATTGTGAAGTTTGGAAATAGGATTATCAACTTATGAAATAAGGTGCAATTATGAAGTTAGTGTGTTTGATTATGATTCGTATTGTGTAATGATGTTTGGGCTGTTGATGTTGTTATATTTTGAGCCGAGCTAAGTCTCGGGGGCGTTAGATTTATAGGGGAAGTGCTGCCGAAATTTCGGTAGCCAAATATAGCCCAAAGACTAAAATGTTAATTCTCATGAATAGTAACTGGTAAAAGTGACCATTTGCAGTTTCTGGACGAAACGGGAATTGCGATTTGAGGAGCGTAAGGCGCCAACCAGGTATGTAAAGCCTACCTCTCATTCTTTTGGCATGTCCTAGATCCACTAGGTAAATTTCGGAATCACGGGAATAACTCTGCTCTCGGAAATCGAGGTTCAAGTTCGAGCACTATTCATTCAGCGCGATTGAAACCTTTTGGTCCCATTTGGGTAAAAGAACGCTCGTACCTCCATAACTTGTGCTGTTGAGTCCGAAACTCTTCGAAACTTTTGTAAATGACTCTATGGAGCCAAAAAAAAAAATCTGCGATTTGTGTCCGCCGCCTCAATTTGACCCGAGGTGGGCCCGCGAGCCCCGAGGCTCCCCTTATTCGGTTTGTTTGATTCGTTTGTGTCCGTTATGATCCGCAACCGTCTGTTTATGACCCAAAGATGTGTTTGAAACTTCCTATGCCATTAATGTACGTTCTGTACTTTGAATGATGTGAGATTTTCGGAAAATGACTTATAAACAGTTCTTCTTACGAATTTGACAGTTTGGAACTTCGTAACCTTTATATGCCTACTTTTATCAATTCGATTCCTACTCCGAGCCTTCTGGCGTCAGTATCTACCTATATGTAAACGATATGTTGAGTCCGACAAATTATTTTGATATGCATATGGTTTCTGCACTACTCTGTTCGTGCTGTCTGTTGTGACTTCGTTCGTCGGTACCCGGGCCGACTTTGTGATCGTGCGCGCTATAATATATTCGGGAGTTATGATGTGTTACGGTTTCCGAGGCCTCGCCATAGGGCCGGTTACCGTTTATGGAGTTATGATGTGATATGGCATTTGATATGTTCTGATGATATGATGTGTGTGTGATATGATGTGTCTGGAGACTGTACGGAGATTTGAAAACTTCTGGAGTTATGATGTGTTGTGGCACCAGCGTCGGGGGGTGACCACGTTCCTATACCCTATGCATGATTTAATTTGCATTTGTACGTTCGCCTCCCGCACAGGTTTGCTTTGTTTACGATGTTGGTGTGTTTGTTCTTTCTGACTCCAGCCGTGTTTGTAATTTCTGTACCTTCTGCTTTACATACTCAGTACGTCTCCCGTACTGACCCCCGTTTCTTCGGGGGCTGTGTTTCATGCCCGCAGGTACCGAAGCTCGTTTGGATGGTCCTCCAGTTTAGGCTACTCTTTCGGCTGTGTTGAAGAGCTCCCCTTGATCCGGAGCCTACTTTCGGTACATATCTTTTGGTTGTGTCTGTACTCTGTATATTTGGATGAGTGGGTACGGCGGGGCCCTGTCCCGTCCTAAGTTTGTATGTTCTGTTTTGTCTAGAGGCCTGTAGTCAGATGTGTGGGTCGTGGGTCCGGTGTGTTTGCATGTGAGTCTGTTTTACGATCTTAAGCGGCCCGTACGCTACTATGGCCAAGTCGGCCTCTGAGTTTGTATGTATGTGTATGCATTTGGGGGCGATGTGCATTCCGCCACCCTTCTGATGTGTGTGTGAAATTTGGCGATGTACATTCCGCCTCCTTTCTGATTTGTGATTTGTCTGATCAGTACGGGCGACTGCTTAGGATAAGTGTTTGGTAGATGTCTGATTCCGATGTTGAGTTCGAATAACGTACATTGAGTTTGGACGAGTCTGATTACGATGGTCTGGGTGTGAGTTCGTTTGGGGTGTCCCAGCAGGACACCAGTCGCGGCCCACGGGGCTGGGTCGTGACACTCACTATCTCCTTAAGATACAATCGGGCATAATCCTCAGCTGAGTACGTAGTCCTGACTGGAAGGAAGTGGGCTGATTTTGTCAGTCTATCAACAATAATCCAGACAGAGTCATTCTTCCGTGGAGTGCGAGGGAAACCTGTGACGAAGTCCATATTAATTACTTCCCATTTCCAGGTTGGAATTTCCATCTCCTGCAATAGCCCTCCGGGCTTCTGGTGCTCTATCTTGACCTGCTGACAATTTGGACACTGGGCCACAAATTCTGCTATGTCCTTTTTCATGCCGTTCCACCAATACAAACACCTAAGATCATGATACATTTTTGTCGATCCCGGGTGAATAGAATAACGAGCATAGTGTGCTTCCCCCATTACCTGCTGCCGCAACCCTGCAACCTCAGGTACACATAATCTGTCTCTGTATCGTAGTACTCCATCGGCTGACATCTTAAATGGGGTCTCATCCATCTGAAGTGTTGTATCTCTATAATGTACCAGAACAGGATCCTCATATTGCCGTCTCTTTACCTCTTCTACAATAGAGGACTCAGCAACACCTCGTACAATAATGCTACCATTATCAGCATCAGCCAAACGAACTCCAAGACTAGCTAGCTGATGGATCTCACGAACTATCTCCTTCTTTTCTGGTTGTACGCCGGCCAAACAAGCCATAGATTTACGGCTGAGTGCATCTGCTACCACATTAGCCTTTCCTGGGTGATATAGAATATCAACATCATAATCCTTCAGCAACTCTAACCATCTCCTCTGTCGCAAATTCAGTTCCTTCTGCTTAAAAATATACTGGAGACTCTTATGATCTGTATAAATATCAACATGCACGCCATATAGATAATGTCTCCATATCTTCAAAGCATGTATCACTGCTGCCAACTCCAGGTCATGTGTAGGATAATTTCTCTCATGTTTCCTGAGTTGTCGGGAGGCATAGGCTATAACTCTGCCGTGCTGCATCAACACGCAACCCAACCCAACACCGGAAGCATCATAATAAACAACATAGCCATCTGGCCCCTCAGGAAGAGTTAGAACAGGAGCTGTAGTCAACTTATCTTTCAATAATTGAAAACTCCGTTCACAAGCATCGGTCCACTGGAATTTGGCTGCCTTCTGTGTTAGCCTTGTTAAAGGCGCTGAAATAGAGGCAAACTTTTCTACAAATCTCCTGTAATACCCTGCCAGCCCCAGAAAACTACGTACCTCAGTAGGCGTCGTAGGTCTAGGCCAGGTTTTGACCGCTTCGATTTTCTGCGAGTCTACCCGAATACCATCTGCTCCAACAATATGCCCCAGAAATGCTACAGAAGTCAACCAGAATTCACATTTAGAGAACTTAGCATATAACTTCTGGAGCTGGAGTACTCTGAGTACTGTCCTCAAGTGCTCTGCATGCTCTTCTTCCGATCGTGAATAGACCAGAATATCATCAATGAATACAATCACGAACAAGTCAAGGAATGGCTTAAATACCCTGTTCATCAAGTCCATGAACACTGCTGGAGCATTGGTCAGCCCAAAAGACATCACTCTAAACTCATAA
>NW_026843505.1:0-51451 GCF_019175385.1 Lycium barbarum
ACATGAGTTGAATTGAGATAAGAAAGTATAGTAAGTGAGAATCAGACAATCGACTCCAACTTATTTGGAAATGAGGCACATAAATAGTTATTGTACATTTTCTTCACCACGGTGTACTGTACTTAACATGTCAGCTACTCCCTCTGTTCCAAAAAGATCGTTTTCCTTTTCTTTTTAGTCTGTCCCAAAAAAATTGTCACCTTTCTATATTTAGAAACAATTTAACTTTATGAGATGATTTGCTGCCACACAAATATCTAACGCTTATTTTGGACCACACATTTCAAAATTCTTCCTTTATTTTTTAAACTTTATGCCAAATCAAAAGAGGACAATCTTTTTAGGACGGAAAGAATACTATTTTTAGTAGGTTTCAAATTAACACTTGTCGAATCAAGAAATTAAATAACTCAACGTCACTACGTTCGAACCAAGAAATGAAAAAACAAAGTCGTATGAATTAAGTTTACTTGTAATGACTTTATTTATGCTTCATGAAACGTTTTCAATCATTTTGAAGTGTATTTTCAGTATAAATTAACATCAGTCAAAAAATGACAAAGATTAGAGAAATGATTAATTAATGACAGGTGGAAATGCATGTTGCATGGAGGCAAGAAAAGATGTTAGAGTTTTGCAGGGAAAAGGAAATACTTGTAAGTGCATGGTCTCCACTTGGAGCTAATGGGATACCTGTCCGGGGCAATCATGCTGTAATGCAAAGCCCTGTTCTAAAAGACATTGCTATTCATAAACAAAAGAGCATTGCACAGGTATTTAAAAATGAAAATTTAAGGGTCAAAAATACACTTCAAGTATCACTTTATTTTTTAATTTTCTACCTGAACAATCAGGTGTGAGAGTTTAGTACCTAAACTATCACCAACTAGTTAGCAAAACACAGCTCAACTATCAATTGTTCACTTTTCCTGCCTCAACCATCAAGTAGGAAAAGTGAAAAATTGATAGTTGAGGTGTGTTTTGCTAATTAATTGGCGATATTTTAGGTAGGAAACTCTCACACCTGATAGTTCCAGTAGGTTGAGGTGTTTTTTGACCCTTGTCTCAAAAAATTATCACTCGATATTTACATCACATTATATCATTGATCTTATCCATATTTATAGGTTGCATTGAGGTGGGTATATGAGCAAGGAGTTAGTGTATTAGTGAAGAGTTTTAACAAGGATAGGATGAAAGAGAACCTTCAAATTTTGGATTGGGAACTAAGCAATGAAGAAATCGCGCGGATACAAGAAATTCCTCAATGCAGGGGATTCAAAGCTGAGGTTTTTGTTCATCCAGACGGACCATACAAATCAATAGAGGAATTCTGGGATGGCGAACTATAAATGTTACTGCTACTCATTCCGTTTTGCAATTTTTTTCATTGTTTATGTAGGTGTTCAAGAAAAATCAACTCATGATTTTTCAACTTAATAAGTCGACATGATTTCTCATTGGTATGGTTGTAATGCAACTATAATTAAATTGAATAATTGGTTTGATTTGGTAGCAATTAAAATGTACAAAATTGAACCGTTACTAAAAGTGAATGAACAATGCATGAATAGGTATGATTTATAATTATTTTCACCGCTTTCATCATTTGCTATTGTGCAGTCAAGCTTAGGATTGGATTTTGCTTGAATAGGCTACATTCTCTGAAAGCTTATCGAATAGGGGCATGACTTTACTTTGTGATTTGTTCCTTCGTGTTTCATGTTAAAAATACTTGGTGAATCTAATTTTTTTCAGCTAATGTTTGTGAAAGAAACAAAGATTTGTCTTACTTTCTCCTTTATCTGGTTACTACTTTCTTGGGCAAATTAGAGATATCTTGAGCAATGTCACGCTATTTATCATAAACACAAACATATTCTACTCTTTTGTCTGTATCAATCAGTAGCATAAACCACATTCTATCACTTGTTACTAAAGATCATAAGATGGATGAACAATCCAAAGAGTCGGATATATTGGAATTAGCAGCAATTCTCATGTTCACTTAAGGATTGCAGTTGCTACAGGATGTAATGCAGACAAGAACTCCAACATAAAAATATACTGTAGTATACATCAATCCTCTCCATCACTCAAGAAATGGGTACAAGAGATCGTGTGATTTACATACAAAATAATCACCGTACATAGTGTGCCCATGCTCTATACAACATAAATGCCCCTCCACTTGGCTCTCTTTATAATACAGATCCCTTCCCCAACATCTTCACTAATCAATATCTAGTGGTATATTTAACAAGCTAACCTAATCACCTACTTATATCAATATGCTAGTAACTACTCTACCGCCTGATACAACAATGTGGTATAAGCATGACCTTGGCCTCTTCTTCCCGACCTATTTAATATTCCACCTCAAGTACGTGTCCTTGGTCAGCTACTAGAAAAAGTCAGCAGGAAGTTTGTCAAATCTTAGTTATAGACACTTCTGAGCCTTCAGAACTCAAACGAAAACTACTTTGTGTTAATCGCCACAACATAAAGCTCGTTTTTTTCTCTTCAATCTTTTGCCAAAGACAGAGCATCTCTCTAGGGCCTTGGTAATGTGCAATAACATAACCATCACGGCAACCTTCATTAAAAATCCTCTCTTCCTTTTCATACTTCACTTCCAGCCCTTTTTTCTTCATTTCTGAAATCCAGATGCCCATAGCAACATCTTCCAGCTTAAACATCTGCATTTCAAGGAACTTGTAGCATTTAGAATTAACTGGGAGATACAGGACCTGAGTGGCTGATTGATATATTTTCATATGTAAACTTCACTCGCTTAAATGACAGTTGGATATATCGAGAAAGAATGGTTCACTTTACCTTTAGGCGACCTTTTCTCTGTTTCGAGCTGATTGTTCTTGCTATATCGCTGGAGACAACATAACCCGGTCCATGTGCCCAAGGAGGGTAAGTTTCTTCAGGCCATTCCTATACATCAACAAACAATAAGATTGAGTTTCATTTCATGATCAAATTAGTGAGAATTGCAGTTGTTGCTATTACAGATGCCCTTTCCCCATTGCTGACCACTGCAATAGAGTAAGGGTGAAATTGGCTATGAAAGATGAGATAAATGATGAATATGTTCACCTCTGGACTGATAAACCACTTGCTGTCCTGACTCCTATGAGGATGGGAATCTGCATTAATAAGACCATATAGCAATCCACGAGCCACGTTAATCCTCTCCATAGAAGATAAGATTTCATCCACCCGAACAAATGCATCATCATCTGTCTTCATGACAAACTTTGCAGAAACGACCTCTGTCTGTCCAATAGACGATGTCAACAAGGGGAGCACAAGATACTCCATGAGTTAGGAAGAGACAGGATTTTACCCCAAAAACACAGATGGCAACGGTCTTCCAAGTGATAAGACTGTAGTAATCAACAAAAGGCATCAGCTGGATGTCTCCATATGTCCTAGCCTCATTCCAGAGCTCTCCATTCACCATTTGGTTTTTATGCTACAGATGCATAACAAAGAATATCTTGTCAATTGAAGTTTCACTTATTGAAATCTAATGTGACTTCTAATGAACAGCAGAACATGGAACTATGGCACTTGCAACCCAAGCCCAACCATCCGGTAATTAGGGATCAAATAGGCATCGCCATTGAACACTACATTATCTTCAAACCAATGGTAATTTCACATTATGGAGTACAAAGAAAAGAATCACTCACCAAGCCAACAAAAAACCGCACTGCAACTTGTCCAGACCGCACCGCATCATATTGCATCCACGTTCTACGGACAGCCATTCTACGTTTGAAATTATTTGCGGTAGAAAATACACCAATAAAGAGATCTAGTCTTTTTCGTGGAGGAAGAGGAGCTGCTTTTAAGGCTTCCAAGTCATTTATATGCTCTGAATCCTCTGATGTTGGTAAACCACTTGCGACAACAGAAATTAATTTTATGTCTCCCGATATCCTCACTTCACTTATGAGCCATGGTTCCAAAGTCTGATAAGATATACATCCAAATTAATGGAGATTCCAGTGAAACAGAACAATTATGATGATGCAGAAATAACCATCATAAAATTCTGAGGAACAAAGAGGAGAAAAGGAAAAATGGGGGAAAAGATTACTTCACGGAAAGCAAAAGATGTTATGTGTCTTCCATCTACTGTCATATGAATTCCTTCAGAGCCTACTCTCAGAGTGGCAACCGAGAGATATCCTTGCTTGAAAGGAAAGTATTTTCTTGATTTAGCCCCATCCTGAACAAAGCTAGATTTATTTGTTGCAGTGACATGCCGGGTAGCCATGACATTACCTACCATCTCATTGCATTGGTCTAATTCATCCACTGACAAAAAGGTAAATAATGTTAGTAATAATGCAATGAGCACAGGGTGAACAAGTGAGGACATCAATGAAGCTGAAAAAGATAATAAAAGGAGGCAAACAGAAACATCATCAAGACATCAACCAGAGAATATTGTGATGAAACCTTAAAATGTACCAGTCATATAAACCTGTTATCTTTCTTGGTAGAAAACAGAGGGGCAAAGGATAAAATGCAATTTTAGAAATTATTTCGACTCTCCAGGAAAAAGACCAATCAGATTTTAACAAATTGGAGAAAGGATTTGCAGCATATCTCCTATGGCTTATGTAGCAATGGAGAAATAAATTAATAAGTAGGTTAAAAGGAGACAAAAGTTTATTATCAATATCAACAGGAAAGAGACGATGAAAGAACATACTAGGCGGGCATACTGAAAAAATGAAATTAGGAAATCTTTTTTTATAAGGAATGAAAATAGGAAATCCTATAAGCATTTAAAGAGTACAGACTATCTTCAGAATGTTTAGTATAATATGAGCACACAAATAAAATTCCCAAACATTTGCAGGATCTAGACCTCAACAGCTGACATCGACTTCAAGGATAATAATTTTATTTCCAATTATGGCATGCCCAATATGATTGCAGTTAATTGAGCACACAGGAGGATGCAGCATCCTTCTAAAGCACAAAGAGTTGCAAGTCGGTTGAAATAGTTGAAAAAAGTGCTGGGAAATAAGCTTCAAAGCTTGAACTTCTACTTTAAGGAATGAACTTCCTTACTGAAGGAAGGGGGGGGGGGGGGGGGGGGGGGGAACTATTACCTTTCTTGCACTTTTCATTTGAGGGTAACGGACAGCGCTCCTCTTCACCCCAGTCATGTGCAATTGTCCAGGTGTTTTGTACAATTATGGGATCCTCAGTTATTTTATCACCATGGAGCCTAACATTGTAGTGCAGAATAACAGGAGGCTCTGGTTCACCTGGTAGTGGCTCACCAGTCAAATCCACCCGAAAATTCCCAAGAAGACCATTTGGAATGCCAATTATTGTGATGGAAGAACCCTGAGTCAGACCACAAGGAAGCCGTAACTTAAAGCCGCCCGCATCAAGTTCTGTAGCATTGGTTTTGCTAAGAAAATGAGGACATTGTTTCTGTTTCCCTGCCTTAATTGAACTATCATTTGCATCGAATTTTTTCCTCTCTACTGCACTCATGAGGTTGTTCCATGCAACACTGGCTTCCTTAACTGCCTCTATAGCATTAGGTAAGACTAGATTACGAGTAGTTAACCTTTTCAATTGATACCATGTAGACAGAGATTGTTGCTCCTGAGCTGACAGGTTCCTCTCAATAAAAAGATCAGAGACAACAATTTCAGCAGATATTACTTGAGTAATAGTTTCTGGATGGTGAGCTGCCGGAGGAGCCATAGCATTTATCCATTCAAGAGGATTTGTCATATTGAAGTAGAAAGAACTTGTAACATAACTTTCCTTGACAGGTTTCCTCATCACACAATATCCCAAAACCAAAAACATCAACAGGGATGTAATTAAAATACCACAGTACCATTTCTTAGAGTAACAACTAGTGTTTCCCAACTATCAGGAAGGGAACTACGAAGTAGTAGAGATTGCATTTCGTCTCCAAATGGCATTTCTACACAAGATAATTGATTTACCAGACTCTGGAACTCACTGGTATGTTCGGCAACAGAAGTTCCACTTTTGAGCTTCATATTGACAAGGCGTCTCATCAGAAGGGCCTTGTTCCGAGCTGTCTTGGCCTGGTACATGTCTTCCAACTTCTTCCAAAGGGCATAAGCGTCGATTTCTTGTGCAACGTGGTGGAAGACACTATGGTTAATCCATTGTCGGATTTGACCAATAGTTTTTCTATTAATTTTCTTCCACTCTATTGACTTGGGCGGGTCAGGATTAATACCCTTCAGCTCTATTGGATCAAAAAGGTCTTTACAACTGAGGAAATCTTCCATCCGAGGTTTCCACAGCGTGTAGTTGGTAGCCGTGAGCATAATCATACCTCCAGAAGATGAAGTTGACTCGTCAATGGTCATTTTTCACCTTCTGAATAATTTTCAAAAAAATTGAGGGACCAAACTGCAATTTTTCAAAACTACAAAACTGACCGGTGACGTGGCAGCTGATGCAGGAGCACCAAGGTAATTCTTTTCTGATGTGGAAGTTCAGACTATGCTGCAACCACAGACCATACTCAGACAGAACCTTGGCTCTGATACCACTTGTTGGGAAATAAAAATAAACCGCAAGAATAATATTCCCGGTATTAGTGATAAACACGGAACACTAACTTATGGTTAAATCATCAAGAATAAAATGCAGCAATAATGACACCAAGATTTTTACGTGGAAACCCTTCTGAATAAGGGGAAAAAACCACGATCAAGAGGAGCAGCTGATATCACTATAGCAAGGAATTTTACACCGTGTAGTAACGAGTACAAATACTCCTAAGACCACTACACCCTCAAAAGAAAAGCACTCTTTTGATTTTTCCCACCTCACTACAATATCACTCACACTCTATTTTTCCTTCACAGACTAGTTTCTTACAGTCTATGGAATACCTCACTTTGCTCTCACTCAGATGTATTGTCTGAGATTTTAGTGTGTCTACCAATGATAGAAGGCTTCCCTATTTATAGGGATGAAATGAACCTATTGATGTCATTTGTGACTCAAGCAAGCACTTGACAATTTGCCAAATACAAGGAAGATGTTTTCTTCCTTAAAACAAGGAATATGTTTTCTTCCTCAAAACAAGGGAAATGTTTTCTTCCTTAAAATGAGGGAGACGTTTCCTTCCTCAAATTATGGGATGAACCCAACAAGAAGTCGTTTTGTCTTTTAGATTTCCTGATTAAAAACATAAGAAGAAAATTGAACATAAACTTATTAAAAAAAAAACACCACGCTAAGAAAGAAAAGAAAAAACAACATTCAATAACAAAGCAAGAAGCAAAACCTCGGATGAATATGTGTAGAAGCCTCACTTATAGTTGTGTAAAACTTCTAGCAAAACCCCAGGTAATTCTCTTTTAGACATTTATCAGGTATAGAACCTGCGATTAATACCAATGAAATCACGACAATATTTTTTGTAATTAACGTTTAATAAGTACCTACCTTGAGATTTATTAAAACATCCAGTTGGGAAGGAATTGCAAGATAGACAAATAAAATTTGATCTCCTTACAAATATCTGCCAAAAGACTGATTATACCTGAAACAAAATTTATAGTTATAGGTAGATACTTTATGTTTTACTGTCATAAATAAGTGAGGGAAAGGATTAAGAAATAGTAAAATCCTTATACAATATATGATACATGCGATAGAAAGAGAACACCACTAAATAAACATAATAGGGCGCATATGCAATGAAGTAACTATATATTTTCAAAAGTCTATCTCAGAAATTTTTCCATGCGCAACAAACTAATGAAAAGGCATGTTACACAGTTTTCATCCTTCAGTTCAACATTAAAAATAAATGCAAAAGAGAGAAGACAAGACAAAAAATCAATCTAGTGCAAACCTTGCCGCTAACATCCAAAGACTTCTATCTCTGCAAAAACATGATAAAACCAATCAGGTATGAAGCCTCTTCAGAAGCAGAAAATTTATTGAGAAATCATACAATGCATTGTGTAACTTATTAACAAAATAAAAAACTGATTATGAATTCAACGCAGAGAAAGAAAAATATTTTAGTTTTCTTATAGTACTGCATAACCGTTTGTATGTATCCACATCTACTACTCGTTGAATTTGAATTCACGTTTTTCATGTTTCCAACTTCCGCCATGAAAGTAGCCCGCAGTTTTAATAATAGATAGATTTCCCATCGGGTGGCAATGGTTGCCAAGAAGTTAGTTACTAACAGTTAAAAAAAAAAAATCAAAAATTTGAAGTGCCTCTACGTAACCAAAATCATGTATAAATAAATCAACCAAGCACATAATAAAAACCAACAATCCAATACTCCGAACGTTTGGTGATCTTTTTCAATAAATTTCAAATTTGATTCTTGTTCTTCATTTTTTTCAATATTCAAAGCCTACATATCTTTTGATCCCAATGTTCTCAAAAAAATGGAGCAAAGTGAGGGACCAATTGGGATCAAAATCTACAGTGCATCACAACGTGTCGTTAATACTACTTCTTCTATGTACAATACTAATTTGCCACAAGATGTTCCAATCCCAGAATTGCCTCAACCACCAATTGGTGGCAAGAAAAGAAGAGCAATGGCAAATGGGGTTCAAAAAACACTCTCAAAAACTTCTGCTTGTGAATTTTCTCCCAACAGGAACTCTTTTAACTTTCGAAATGCTCCTTCCATCAGTTTTTGGCAAAGGGGAGTGTTCTCCAATCACCACAATGATGATTTTGACACTTCTTGGTATTTGCACTTTGTCATGCTTCTTCTTCCATTTCACCGATAGTTTTCGCGGTCCGGACGGGAAAGTTTACTATGGATTTGTCACTCCTAGAGGGTTGAAAGTTTTCAAGACTGGACTTGGTGTGGAAGTGCCAAAAGATGAAAGGTAATGTTTGTGTTAGTTTTGTTGGAATGATATGATCGGCTAGCCGTAGCTGCATATATGCTACGCTCAATGCGGGATTTCTGTTGGATCAGATCTTTTGGGAAGCTTTTGTGGATCTACGTACCCCGAGAATAGAAGCTAGAGAACCTAAGTCTGAAGAAGAGTCTTGGTTCGAAGTATAGGGAGAGAGTGCCCTGCTTGGTCCCCCTCCCCCGGCACGGTGGAGGTTCCGTAGCACGTCATGAGCACCAGGCTAAGGGGCGGTTGAGCAACTCAAGCGAACCGCCAATATTTGTGAATATGTTTGTGTTTTAGTTTATGAGACATAAACCTCCATTGGCCATCTAGAAGAAAAGAAAAAAAAAACACTGATCTGTGACGGAATATTTCTGACTAAAGATTTTAATTCAAAATATTGTGACAGTCTTATGATTGTGACGGAAGATTTTCCTTCACAAAAATTGAGACATTTTTATGGTTCTGATGAAATATTTTTGATGAAAGAGTTCCCTTCACAAAATTTGAACTTTTATGGCAAAACTTTATGCATATGGACGAAATTTTTGATGATGTTATTCTTCAGTCACAATTGTTTTTTGTGACGTTTGAATTTGTGACGCATTCTCTAGCGTCACAAATAATTTTTGTTCATGTAGTGAGTTGATTTACGCCTCAAAATCTTTCGCTTATTGTGTCTAATTTAATCTATTTGTTACTCTCTTTTTCCCCCCTTTTTCAAATAGGTACATTGTGGGATTCACAGATTTCGTGCATGCAATGATGTCTGTTTTGGTATTTGTGGCGATTGCATTTTCAGATCATAGAGTGACACTTTGTTTATTCCCTGGACATGCAAAAGAACTAGATGAAATCATGAGGAGTTTCCCATTAATGGTGGGAGTTATTTGCAGTGGACTTTTTCTTGTTTTTCCTACTACTAGATATGGTGTTGGATGTATGTCTGCTAGCAATTTTTGAGTATTGTTATTCTTTTGGGGATTATGTTTTGTAGTTTTTTTTTTTTTTTTGTGTGTGTGTGTGTGTCCTATTTTCCAAGTATATGTGTTGTATATTGTAATATAAGCAGTTTCTCTGTATTTTTGGTCAATTGATAACAGTGGAAGATGTTTAGTGTCACGACCCAACCCCGTAGGCCGCGACTAGTGTCCGTGCTGGACACCCAAACGTACCCAATACCCCAAACCAGCATATTAGCAGAAAACATCAAGATGGAAGTTAGTTGGTGCTATTAAATATCACAGATGAACAGATTTTGTACGTGGAAGCCGATAAGGCCATCACAGATCATAACAACCCAAAACATATACAGAACCCACATGTATGTCTACAGACCTCTACAGAACATAACAGAATCATATGACGGGACAGGGCCCCGTCATACCCCTGAATAGCATACATATATATACAACAGCAGCAGACTGTACCAAGGTATAGGCTCTGGACAAAAGAGCGCTCCAGAATAGCAGAATAGATGTCCTAAACAGGCGGGTCAGCAAATCTGTCGTTAGTACCTGCGCGGCATGAAAACGCAGCCCCCGAAGAAAGGGGGTCAGTACGAAATATGTACTGAGTATGTAAAGCACGGAACGTAGTAAACAAAGTCATAATCGAAGCAGAAGATACAAAAAATGAACGGAATATCCAAATTAGCAAAAATGTTGATCATAAAGCATAAGTAGTATTTGCAGAAAACGTATGTCATACCTGGTCCCATTACGGAACAAAATCATAACCGAAACAGCACGTACAGAAAAGTGAGTGTGATATACAAAGTATCAAATGCACATTTTCAAAACATGAAGAGTGTGTACAGAAACATATGCCATATCACACCCGGCCCCTGCCAAGGGACTCGGCAGACAGAACGTGGCCACCCCCCGACGCTGGTGCCACAACACATAAGGATCGGAAAAGGGGAATGACCCCGTAACATAGCATAACATATCAAATGGTCATATCAGATCATATCATATCAGAATAGTGTACATGGCACAACATACTCCACAACCCATGTACATATATACCTGCCCCCTCACATCGAGGCACGGCGAACAATGCAGTGGAAGACGCTTGAGAACATATCCTGGCCCGGGCTCAGTGTGGGAAACATTGAGGCATCCACGAACAGAGTAGTGAGAAACTAAATGCAATAAAAATACCATCTATCTCCAGAGACTCAATGAAGCATATGGAATAACAAATCGAAATGATAAAACTGGACAGAACTATAGTAAGCATATTTCGGATGTCATAATGGATTACGGATGCATAATCTTGCTGAAATCATTTCCAAGTTTCAAAACAACTTATAAAACTTAACAGAATATTTAAAATAATTTATAATTAATAGTTAGAGGAGTAGTTAAAACGTTTTCTTTAAAAGCTGCTCGAAGACCAGTCCAAAATACAAAAAGGGTAAAATCGGAAATAGTGGGCCCACCTCGGAATAAATGAAGCGGTGGGCTCAAATTACGTATTTTTAGGCTTATGAAGTCACCTACAAAGATCCTAGGGCATTCCATAACTTTCTAGGCAATTTGGGGAAATTTGCATAATTTTCCAACAAAGGATACTTAAGGAGTTCAATCCTATTGAACAAAAATGCGACAATTTCAATCGCGGATTCCGATGGACAGAATATTCCCCGAAGCGTAATTCCAATCCTAGTACATCTAGGACATGCCAAGAGAAGAATCGGGATAGCTTTACATACCTTTCTTGGCCTTTACGCTTGCCAAGACTCAAATTCCGTTTCGTCCAAAACCTACAAATGGTCACATTTACCAATTTACTATTCATAAGACTTAAAATTTCAACCTTAACCAATTCTTGTCTATAAAAATTTGGGCAGCATCTCCCCTATATATATATCATCCCCGAGGTTAAAACTCGGCTAAAACAACAACCACCACACCAACAACAATATATACAACATCAATAATCGACTTGGAACGCATTCTAGCGTAAATAGTCTTATTTTCCAAATAATGCGACAATTCCAAATCCAACTTTGCACTTACAACCCAATATCAATATTTTCATATTCACATACTAATATAAGACCATTCAAACATAAACCAAAAGTATTCCAAGCTATATATTCAATATTCAACAATTCCATCAACTTCCATATTCAATCCAAAATTCTTATATATGCAACAAAACCATTCCAACACATTTTCTACTTACTAATTCATCTCCAACAACAATCTACACTTTTAACCTTCCAATTCTTTTCATTCTTTTTACCATGCAATCTATGATAGCAATAACCATAATTACTAAATAAAATCAGTTCATTATTCCACACCAAGCAGCCCCCTACGGCTTCCACAATGCTTCAACATCAACACACAATTTTATACATGCAATTCACATTTACACATGCACAACATATCCAAATCACCTTAAAACAGCCCCAATGGCTTCAACAACATTCCAACACCAACATTCATAATTTCATACATGCAATTTATATTTACTCATCTACCATACGTTTAAATCCTTACTAAAACATGAAAAAAAAAAACGAGCAGTCCTTATCTTAACAAATTGGCTTCTTAGCTTAGCTAGAGTTTGTGAACTGAACTAATAATTGTTCTTGTTGCTCCAATGGCTACTCCACGTTGCTATGCACCTTCCTAAGGGTTGGAACACTTTGGAAAAAATATTTTTTTTGAGTCAAATTGGAGAGCTCCAATTCTGACCAGCTATGGCCGAGAGTCTCTCTCTTGGCTTTTTTTTTTTTGTTTGTTTCTCTTTCTAATACTTAGCTTAGAGTAAGTGGACTTATGATGAACTAAATTATTCATCAAAACATACTTTTACATGCAGCCCTTGAGCCTTCCACGTGCTTCTCTTATGTGTCATCCACTTGTGATTTGTTTTTCTTTCTTTAAAACCAACTTTGCAAGAATATAAAATGAATGCTCATCTTTAACTCTATGTATATGCGTTCCAATTGCTCTTCACGTGCTTTCCCCCATGGGGACTAACTATTTCAACTTTGTTTTATTATAATAGTTATTTATTATATTTTTTTGTTAAACGAAAATCGGGTGGGGCCCACACGGCCACTATACCTTTTAATGCGCATGCAACTTTCCTTGACAATTTCAAATGATGTTGTGTCCCTTCCATGTGAATAAAATAATACACATGCCAAACATTTATCTTGTACACTAAATCTGAAAACATAACCAATCCATATTAGGTCCACATCTGGAAATCATGGCCCCTAAAATTTCTCACGTTAATTCATTTGCCTCCCAACTCACTTAAATATTTACCACTTAATAATCTAATTATAGTTAATTAATCCCTAATCTCCATTAATATTCTCATACTAATTGAAACTTATAAATACTCGTGCACTAATTAAAATTGAGAATTAAAAGTCTCTATTTCATATCCCAAAATAATCCCGTCCTTAACCTATGCCGATTCGCTTAAAAATACTCCAATGTAAAAAAAAAAATATGGAATATAACAGCTTCCATATCCGGAAAAAAATCAACTACTAAAATTGCTTATTCTTTGTGCACATTTTATGTTCTTGGACGTTGGCTATCAAAAATGGTGTCATACATTTGTGTTTTGGATTCTGTGTAATTTGTTTGGTAAGGATGAATATTAAAGTGTAGTGTAATGACTCATTTTTCCTTTATACGTGTGCATTAACAAAAACTATGTTCTTGACTTATACATATCCACTTAATTATAATTAGTACCATTATTAATTTCGTACTGTCTCACTTTATTCCAATATTTAATCAAATATCCGTATAATTAATTTCTTAATCTCAATTAACTTAAATAGAAATTATTTTTAATACACTTCAAATATTTATAACACGTCTGTACCATCACTACAACCACCCATAAGCTTGGGAGGATAACCTCATTTTCGTTACTAGTGTCATCTAACTCGCACGCTTTCCGACGTACGAAAATACGGGATGTAACATTTAGATCTATGGATTAATAATTTATTTTATGTAAGGGCCGTTTTTGTGAAAAGATGCATTCTTTCATCCCAATTAGTTGGATTCTTCTTTCTGATAAATTGATGTTATAATTGCAGACAAAACTTTTTACTTTTGCACCTATTACCAACTATATTTTCTTTATCCTCCTAAAAAAACACTCGTTCTTCTCCAAATTTCGACACTTGAAAAAACAGAATTATGTTTTCTTTACTAAGAAGAATTTCTTATTTGCTTGGTGTAAAGATTTAAAGACTCTTAAATCTGATTGTGTTTTTAAAAATTTATTTAGACAAATTGTATAAGAAAGTAAAAGCGATTAAAGAAATTAACAAACAATTCAAGATTAAAATATAATTAAACAACTGTATTATAAATAAAAATTGATATTAGTTGTGTCAAGATGCAATTTGGAGATGCTTGCTTTTTTTGGGATCTTTAAAGATGATTAACGAAAGTGATCATGATTATTGAAATATTAAGGTAAGATGAAGCCTATTTTAAGATTTACTATATAACTATGAAACATCAAGCAAATATCAAATGTCGCAACCCAAACAATTAGATCCATATCGTGATTTTGAAGCCATAGCAATAAGAATCGTCGACATGAAAGTATAGCCCTTTGAAATACCTTTTCAACCATATAAAGATCAGGTCAAACGGAAAGGCATATGAAGTAGGAATGTAAACAAATTGTTTAAATGGATGTCAAGCCAGATTAGACACATTATTGAAGATTGTACGTATGTCCTGAAAGCAAACAAGACCACCATTAGACATGTCTAGAGGGAGGCAAATCATCGTGCCGACTTTCTAGCAAATGAAAAACACAACCATGAAAAACATGAAATTTCTTCTCTTAACACACTTAGATCTTATTGCTTATAAACGAATTTAGATTTAGATTTCTTATTTAGTTTGTTTTACCAGCAAAAATAAACAAGAACTTCACATAAACAGTGAAACAGAAAGGAAAAGAGGATCACACATTAGAGTGGTCCAGTATTAATTAAGGAGTATAAGATGGTACCACATATAGTAACTAGCTAGATCTCTAGTGAGTCCAGAACCAAAATACCCCTAAAAAATGGGGTTGAACCAAAATACCCAAAGAAAAAAATTGTGACAAAAGTACCTTTAACGTAGTATTTTACTGCGTTAAAGGACTTAACAGTACCAGCGCAGTTAAGTCCTTTAACGAAGTAAAATACTGCATTAAAGATTTTTTTTTTCTATAATGCAGTATTTTACTACTTCATAGAACCCAGAAATTAAAAAAAAAATTTGGTCAACTTTTTTTTTTTTTTTTTTTTGCAACACTTAGCATTTTTTTCCATACTTTGACTAACGATTAGTTGTGTGTCAAGACTCCGAAACGTTAATATTTTACATAGACCCTGATTTTTTTTCTGTGTACAATAATGTAGGCTCAATACATCAAGGATACGCAAACGTTCGGATCGCCATTTTAGGGGTTGAAAAGGTGCCCAAAGTAAGTTTTGTTTGAAAACTTTAGGTTTAGTGTTCTATATACATAGACGTCCATTTTTGTTTAAGGACTTGTTGTCATTAGCTTAAAATTTTTTATTTTTAGGTTTTAGATTTAAGTGTGTTATATTTTAATGCGTAACTTTATTTCGAATATACGCGATTTTTTGCACTCGGACGTCCGATTTAAGCGATTTTTTTTTGCTATATATTCGAAATAAAGTTACGCATTAAAAAATAGCACACTTAAGGAACATTTAGTGTTTTTTTTCCATAAAAAGATCGCAACATCTTATTTTAATAAATCTTTTTTTTTTTTTGCAGCACTAGTGTTTTTTTTTCCATACTTTGATCAACGATTAGTCGGGTGTCAAGACTCTGAAACGTCAATATTTTATATAGAACCTGATATTTATTTTTTTGCGTACTATAATGTAGGCTCAAGACATCAAGGATACATAAACGTTCGGATCGTCGTTTTAGGAGTTGAAAAGGTACTCGAAGTAAGTTTTGTTTGGAAACTTTAGGTTTAAGTATTTTATTTTTTAAAGTTTTGATTTAAGCGTGTTATTTTTTAATCAAGACGTAACTTTATTTTGAATATAAATCTAATTCAAAGGATAAAAACGTATTTAAAAAATATAGAGAGAAAAGCTAGTTGTAAGTGGTCAAACTTTAGATGGTCATAACTTTACGCTCAGATGTCCGTTTTACGCGATTTGATTATGCGTATTTTTTCGAGATCTATGCGTGTTGACACCCAATTTTGTCCCGCCTCTCCTCCGAAATATATATTTGCGCTTCTAATATTAAAAAATAAATAAACAAATAAAAAAAAATATAATAATAAAAAATAATAAATAAATAAATAAATAAATAATAATATATATTATGTTACTAGTCTCTTATCAATAACGACGTTTTATTATTCTGTTACAACTATTATTATTATCATTATTATTATTAATAACTATTATTATTATTCTTAAATTATCATTATTACTAATTGTCATTATTATTATTATTATTAATTACTAATCACTATTATCAGCGTTATTTTGTTATCAATTATTAATCATCATTATCATCGTTATTTTATTATTAATTATTGTCATTGTTTTATCAATAATTGTTATTTATTTATTATTATCATCATCATTATTATTATTATTATTATTATTATCATTATTATCTTATTATTACCACTATTATTGTTATTATTATTAATTTATTAACGTTTTGTCACTATCGATAATTGTTATTTATTATTGTTATCTTGTTATTAATTATTATCATCTTTATTATTATCATTTTAATTATCAATGTTTGTTATCTACTATTATTATTTTTTTCGCCATTATCATTATTACCATTATCATTATTGTTATCATTATTAGCAGCGTTATCACCGCTAGTTATTCGTTACGGTGTTTAGTATCATTGAAACTGGCATTTCTCGGCATTTTATCAACTCCCGCATGCACATCGCATTTATTTTCGCGCATTTAAAATGATAGCTTTATTTATCGTTAACATTTTTATCACACGGTCATTGCAACAGCATAATTTTTATTATCCGGGTCTTTTACAATTGCATATTTTCGTACCAAGTGATATTCTAGCACCCTTGGTACATCGCTAATCAAAATAGGTCTTTTATTCAAATTTAGAAGCCAAATTATTTCTTGCACTCGGTCCGCATTTTTGACTTACCGGACCCCAAATCAAGGTCCGATTAACTCCTAATATTTTTTTTGATTAACCCATATCGCTTATCTTAAATTTTAGACTAGTCCATGGTTCAATTCACTAGTCCATTCTCTTAATACCCGGTCTAAAAAATTTGACCCAGTCCATTTATGGACTGGGTCCGACCCATTTCGTCCAAAAAGGGGGAAACCTTTTAGGTTTCCTCTCATTTTTCATCATCGCCTCTTCTCCGCCTCCATCGTCACCTCTACACCACCATCCCTTCCCCTCTTTCCTCTTCATCTCCGCCGTCTTCTCCACCTCCCCATCGCCACCACACCTTCGTCTCCACCATCCTCGTCCATCACCGCCTCCAACCTCCGCACCACCACCTCCGCTAATCCACTCCGTCGCCACTCCACTCACCTGTCCCCCACCTCTGCCGTCTCCACCCATCGCCGCCGACGTCATCAACACCCCCATTCACCACATGACTTCCACTTCACCTCTCACACCCAACATCTCTGTCACACCCACGTTACCCCCACGTTTCGCACCCTTCTCCGACACTCTGACACCACCCCTCTGCTACACCCACGCTCTGTCACCACACCACACCTTGTCCCCCCCCCCCCACGCTCCTCTGCCACTCCACTCCTTCTTGTCCCCGCTCCTCTCAAATTCAAACGAAAATTAGTCTATAAATATTGGTTTCATCATCCATGTTAAGGGAGGATTTTTTCGGATCAGGGAGAACCCCCCAAGAACGAGGTCTTTCGATTCATGAAATCCCCCTAGAACCGTTTTTTCTTATTGATTGGTGAAATCCCAAGAACAACTTGTTTCAGCCGCAAAAACCCCTAGAAATTAGGTTTCAAATTCGAAAAATCATAGAAAATCCCCATAGATAAGATTGATTCTTGTTCGCTGTATTGTTCAATATCAAGTCAAAAATCCACATCATTTTATTTGGTTTTACCTTTGGCACCTGTTTTGAATTCGAGCGTAGATCGGAGACTCGCGCCTCACTTCGCTGCACTCCGAAGAGGTGAATAACTTCCCTTTTAGTTTGGTTTGGCTTCAGTATATTGTTTGACAAGTGTGTGTGTGTCCATACACGCTAGTTGTCGTGGCGGGCTCATTTTCAGTTTAATCGCATGATAGTCTTAGGCGTGTTTTTGTTTAGTCAATTTGATTTCGGTTTGACAGTTTAGGATACCTAGAGATTCATGTTTATTCAGTGTTTAATTCCCAGTTCAGTAATTCCCTGTTTTATTAGTGTCTATTTTGGCTCTCACGACTGTCATTTGATCAGAATTTGACCCTCATTGTGAAATGGATGTCTAGTTACCTTCAATTATGTGTGAAAGCATGAGTAGTATTTTCGTGTTAATTGCCGAGCATTTGTATTTTTTTCTCTTTTGCTAAGATCGAAATGTATCAGCAGATTGTAGAGAATTACGCGTAAGGTTAAAATGATGTTGTTTCCTTCTTTCTTTATGCTTTAAGTATCCACAAGCAGGTTCATTTCAGCATATTACTATCATTATCAGTATATTATAATATGAGTTAACATACTATAATTTGAAATAGGACTCGTATTTGGTATCTTTCGGTTACTTGAGTCTTTTGTAGTTTAGCATAACCCCTGGGAAATTCATTGGTACCTGTTTCTGTTCGCTTTTAATTGGTTTCAGTCATCTATAATTTGTAAAATGGATTTAGTATGATTTAACACATTATTAGTACAGTCAGTAGATCTTGCTTGGTGTAGAAGTCTCCTGAGACTGCTACGTTATTATTGTTAGTTGTATCATGATTCAGTCCAGTCGGCATACGTCATTCTAAGTTGGTCTTTTGTGGTTAAACTCGTATGATGAGTCATCTGCAATGTTGTAGCCTACTTGATCAGGATCTCTTGCCTAATACCTAGGACTGTAATTGTTTTGCTGGTATCATGTTGCAACTTTCCATGCCTACTGTATTTTCGAGTTTGGACCTGTTATACTTAAAGGATTAGTGATTTCTTTTGGAGTAGATAAGCAATCGATGGCTATATTTATCTTTCAAAATGGACACTAAGATTATTGTAATTCTGAGTCAGGTTATTATAGTATTCTCGGGCTGTCTCCTTACTTTGCTGTTATCTGCCAGTTGCTTATGGGTTTAATCCTTGATGTTTCTTTTAAATTGAATACAGTCTTTCATGGTATGACCATTGTTTGCTTTCTTTCCCTTTATTAGTTTACTTCTCTTTGAATTAGCCTGAGAACTGGAAGCAGTGCCTCATTTTTGTATATCCAAAAGAGAATAGCTTTGTGAATAAGGTCAAAGAACTGTTATTTTCAAAAGGTAACTTGGGAATGAAAGATTAACATTTGAAATTTCATGAACATTTGGAACCTTTTCCTACTGGTTGCATGGCTGCTATTGCCTTTTACATTGAAAAGGGGTTGTACACTTGGACTGAATCTGGAAAGGGGTGACTTAGCTTGAATTTGGAAATGTTCACCTAAAATACAGAAGTTATTCCGCTTGTATCCAATCTGGCAAGCTAAATTAAGATCTGGAAGTAATTTTGGTTCTATTCTAGGTACCATCCTAGGTACTACCATCAATCTTCGAAGGCTACCTTCCTTTAAAGCATCATGTCATGTGTTAATTTTCTATATCTTTGCAAGTAAATGGATTTCCAGATTTTGGGTTTCTGATTCTTTCTGGAAGTTATAAATGAAAGAAAGATTGATAACGACTCGAATATGTTTCATTCAGAATAAGAAATATCTTCGCCTCCTGTTTCTCTTAGATTTTACAACTGTTCATCAGATCATGCTTAGTCCGCAAGTTTGTTAGTATGTGTAGATTGGTATGTTCGTTTTGTTTGAACCATATGACATGCCCAAGAATTTCTTTTCCCTTTTGCCTTGTGAACCTGCTCGTAAAGTAGTCCCATGTACGTGACGTTATCATATTCAGTTTGGTTTTGTTCAAATTTTGTGTGTTCGTTGCAAGCATATTTCAGTTGAAATCTATATATAAATGTATAGTGAAGTATGTCCATGAAATACACTTGGATATACATGGTATATATATATAATCGAAGGATTTGTTTTGAATTTATATTTTTATGTGCTTAACTTCATTGGCCATATACTAATCTCGTTCTTTCATTTCTTTGCATGAACCTCGCGTACGAGTCCGAGAGACTCGTTTCCCTGCCGCATTCGATGTTGGGCTAAAAGCCCAACGTAATTTCTCCCGAGTCGTCCCTCATTCAATCCATCCGCAGCAAAAAAATGAAATCTTCTGGACCAATAGCCCAATCAGCAGCCCTAAAGTGGGCTGGGCCCATTTTTAATACCTTTTGCTCCTTTATTTCATTTTGTGCATTTAATTTGTATTATGCAACTAACTCTTTTTATTTTGTTTTTTTTTCTTTTGTTTCTCGACTTAGAGGAATTCTAGTAAATTAGTGGGTTTAGTTTTGGGATAAGGGTAGTTAACTTAAGGAAAATCAATAGTTAATTACCTAAGATTTCTTCCCTTTTTGTTAAATTTTTCATAGTATTTATAATATTTATTTTTATTAGAATAATTAACTTTTCAAATAGCACGAGCACATGTTTTAAATCAAAGGACTCCTTTTGTCTCTTTATTATCTTAAAATTGGAAATGTGGTGGATATGCCAAAAATGAATTCAAGTATATTTTATAAATAACTCTTCAAATTCGGAATCAATCACACATCATTTTAGCTAAGCATGATTAACAAAGTTAATAAAAAGAAAGGAAATCCTTTTTCCATCATATTTAAAGAAAATAAGTCTTGGCATTTCCATATCATCATATTGATACAATATAAGTTTCATTTAAAATTCACATTAGCTATTTTTTATTTTTGCTTATGCTCTTAAACTGCAAAAGAATCAATTAATATTTTATCATTCGAGTTGTTTCAAATATTTATTAAAACACTGCATAAATCCGCATTTTCTTCTATTTATATATATTTTGTGCAAATTTTATTTTAAATAGCATTAAAATCTTTGCAACATCTATAAGTTTATTTTAAATGCATTTCAAGTTTCCTTTTATGCAGATTATTATATTTTCTACAAATCTCATTCTAGATGGCATCTTTATTTAAAGCCTTATCAACTTTTATAAAATTTTATTTTAAATGGCATTTAAAATCTTCTTTTAGGCAAATTATTATATATATATATATTTTGTGAGTATTATTTTATAATAGCAGCACTATTTTCATTCAAAGTTTTAACGGCATTTATAAGTCTCATTTTTAAAAAAAAAAGCATTTCTTTCATGCAAGTTATTATATTTTCCTATAAATTAGTTCAGATAGCATTACTATATTTTACAAGCTATTTTTTCTTAAAATTTAAACACCATGTTTAATCTTAGTTAATTAACCTAAGTTTGGCCGGATAACCGTAGTTAACGGATTCTAAAGGATGCCTAACTCCTTCCCTTTAGGATAATATAGAACCCTTACCTAGAATCACACTAGTTAAGCAGACTATTAACGGAGGTTTAGCTAGCTTTACCTTAGTTAATAATTAGGTGCCCTAATTCACCTTAAAATCAATTAGGTGGCGACTCCTTAAAACAAAGCAATTTAGGAATCACCAATATGTTGTACTCCGCTCTAACCCGGTTAAAATGGGGTATAACAATGCGGACAAACTGCCGCAAGGGGGTTTGGCCGAGCCTATTTTTAAAAAAACACCTGTTATTCTATTCAATTTCAATTTTTTCCCCAAATTGGCGTGAAGTTTTTAGTTTTTTTTTTTACTTATAATATGATGATACGCAATAGATTTCAACGTAAAAATTCGGAGCAATGTAGCTGTGAATGTCAATTTCACTTTTGTAGTTTCAATTTTCGAAAATAAAGCTGACTAATTCTCTCAACATATAAAGTTGACTAAAATAACCTTGCAAAATAGAACACTTAAACCTAAAGTTTTGAAACAAAACTTAC
Source organism: Lycium barbarum (assembly GCF_019175385.1). NCBI lineage: Eukaryota > Viridiplantae > Streptophyta > Magnoliopsida > Solanales > Solanaceae > Lycium > Lycium barbarum. The sequence goes on from NW_026843505.1 coordinate 22,104, forward strand.
TTCAGGCACCTTTCAACCCCTAAAATGGCGAACCGAACGTTTACGTATCCTTCATGTATTGTGCCTACATTATTGTACGCAGAAAAAAATATCAGATTATATATAAAATATTGACGTTTCGGAGTCTTAACGCACGACATCATTGGTCAAAGTATGAAAAAAAAACACTAAGTGTTGCAAAAAAAAAAAGTTAACCAATTTTTTTTTTTTAAATATTGGATTCTATAACGCATTAATAGACTGCGTTATAGAAAAGAAAACAAATATTCTTTAACGCAGTATTTTACTGCGTTAAAGGACTTAACCACACCGTTACTAGTAAGTCCTTTAATGTAGTAAAATACTACATTAAAGATATTTTTATCACAATTATTTGGAGATATTTTGGTTCAACCCCCCTTTTTTAGGGGGTATTTTGATTCTGGACGCATCTCTAGCAATCCCTCTTTGCAATATCGATCATTAAGTCATGGTTGGTCCAAAGTAGTCGACGTGACATTGTCAATAGCAGCTAGCAGCTGTTCTAATAATGCCTGCCCCTATTTTTGACATTGCAGGAAAACCAAGTATATATACAGTGCATGTTTGACCAAATGGTTGAAAGGAGGGAACGTTGACGCTGTACAGCCTTGACCACACATCAAATCTATCACTTCAACAAGATAAGGCCAATATGCATATAGCTTGTACATTTAAAATCTACATGCATCTCAAAATTGTCACGTTCTATAATCTTCTGTATCATTCCAATTTGTACTTAGTCATATTAGTCATGACAACGGATATGAAGCAAATGTTAGTACTCCCAAGATTTGTGCTGAATTCTGGTCATGAAATGCCTCTTATAGGCATGGGAACAGCACCAGCAGAACTTACCTTACCACCAAAGGATCAATTAATCTCCATTTTTGTTGATGCTATTGAAACCGGTTATCGACACTTTGACACTGCCGCAGCCTATGGCTCCGAGGAAGCTCTTGGCGGAGCAGTGGCAGAAGCGCTACAGCATGGACTCATTAAGAGCCGTGAAGAAGTGTTCATTACATCCAAATTATGGTGCATGGACACACACCCCGACCTTGTTCTTCCTGCCCTAAAAAATACTCTCGCGTAAGTTTGCTCATATTGTCGGTTCTATATTCAGATAGAAAAAGATTACTGTAATAGATCAATATCTTCTGTAAATTAATACTGGTCATTGGTCAATTTATGATATGAATCGATCCTCTTAATACAAAAGATCATAGTGCTAGAGAAACTAATTATTTACTCTTTCTATGTTAATTTATTTGGCAATATTTCCTTTTTAGGCCTTTTTAGTCCCGCTAGTTATGACATGTTTAAGACCACAGACTTTAGAAGTCTTATAGTCACGCAAATGCTAAGATCACGAGTTTCAAAAGTTATTAAACTTTGTATACAGTTAAACTATACCACATAAATTAAAACGTGAGGAGTATCGATATTATTGCTATTTATTCTTATTTATTTGTTAATAGTATTGCACTTAGACATGACTAAATGAAGTGACATGAAAGTGAGGCTTCATATAATATCAGTGATCGTAATATCTTGGCAGTTGAAGTACAATTGTTGTTGTTGTTGGTAGAACTTGATACATACATGAAATAATTATATTTCACATGTTTTGTCAACTTTATATTTCAATCTTTTTTTTTGGTTACCAATCACGAGTATCAAAAAATCTTTGTAGGAAGCTAGGGATGGATTACTTGGACTTGTACCTAATACATTGGCCAGCGAGGATGAAGAAGAATGACAGTGAAGAAGAGATAAAGATGGTAGTAAAGGATGTACTTCCATTTGACATGAAAGGAACATGGGAAGCCATGGAAGAATGTAACAAATTAGGTTTGGCAAAGTCTATTGGTGTATGCAACTTCAGCTGCACAAAACTCTCTCAACTACTGCACCATGCCACTATTCCTCCTGCAGTTAATCAGGTACTGTGTCAATTTATTTGATATACTTTCTGATTTAATATATTGCCGATAAAATCATGTTTCCTTTATTCAAAATATTTTAACTTTAAATTTCTCATTTATCTTTAGTGAGATGATTTGCGGCCACACAAATGTTTATAATTTGTTTCAGACCATAAATTTCAAAAGTATCTGTTTTCTTTCTTAAACTCTGTATTCAGTCAAACAGCCCTCCATAAATTGAGAAGACGGGAGTATACATATAAAGGGTTCTGAAAATTCAATGAATGGGTAACTAAAGATTTATTGCCATACTGACTTGTTTAAACTATAAATTTAAAAAAACTTTCATTGTTTTTTAAATTTGGTTTCCAATTAAACACCGAAGAGGTGATATAATAAAAGTTGTAAAATTCAATGAATGGGGTAATCATATGAGCACAAACACCATAGATCGGGGACCAAATTCAAATGACCTGTTAAAGCTCAAATTTTCATTGTACTTCATGAAACGTTCAATTAGTTTGAAGTGTATTTTTAAGTTTTAGTCATGTTAATACGCTCATTGTGAACGTAATATTTTTAGGAGAATTTTGACCATATCATAGATTTTTATAACAATTACAATATGATTATTATTAGTGATATTTCTTATATTAAACTTAATTTCACTTTTAATTTTTTTTTGGTATGATAATGACATGAGTTGAATTGAGATAAGAAAGTATAGTAAGTGAGAATCAGACAATCGACTCCAACTTATTTGGAAATGAGGCACATAAATAGTTATTGTACATTTTCTTCACCACGGTGTACTGTACTTAACATGTCAGCTACTCCCTCTGTTCCAAAAAGATCGTTTTCCTTTTCTTTTTAGTCTGTCCCAAAAAAATTGTCACCTTTCTATATTTAGAAACAATTTAACTTTATGAGATGATTTGCTGCCACACAAATATCTAACGCTTATTTTGGACCACACATTTCAAAATTCTTCCTTTATTTTTTAAACTTTATGCCAAATCAAAAGAGGACAATCTTTTTAGGACGGAAAGAATACTATTTTTAGTAGGTTTCAAATTAACACTTGTCGAATCAAGAAATTAAATAACTCAACGTCACTACGTTCGAACCAAGAAATGAAAAAACAAAGTCGTATGAATTAAGTTTACTTGTAATGACTTTATTTATGCTTCATGAAACGTTTTCAATCATTTTGAAGTGTATTTTCAGTATAAATTAACATCAGTCAAAAAATGACAAAGATTAGAGAAATGATTAATTAATGACAGGTGGAAATGCATGTTGCATGGAGGCAAGAAAAGATGTTAGAGTTTTGCAGGGAAAAGGAAATACTTGTAAGTGCATGGTCTCCACTTGGAGCTAATGGGATACCTGTCCGGGGCAATCATGCTGTAATGCAAAGCCCTGTTCTAAAAGACATTGCTATTCATAAACAAAAGAGCATTGCACAGGTATTTAAAAATGAAAATTTAAGGGTCAAAAATACACTTCAAGTATCACTTTATTTTTTAATTTTCTACCTGAACAATCAGGTGTGAGAGTTTAGTACCTAAACTATCACCAACTAGTTAGCAAAACACAGCTCAACTATCAATTGTTCACTTTTCCTGCCTCAACCATCAAGTAGGAAAAGTGAAAAATTGATAGTTGAGGTGTGTTTTGCTAATTAATTGGCGATATTTTAGGTAGGAAACTCTCACACCTGATAGTTCCAGTAGGTTGAGGTGTTTTTTGACCCTTGTCTCAAAAAATTATCACTCGATATTTACATCACATTATATCATTGATCTTATCCATATTTATAGGTTGCATTGAGGTGGGTATATGAGCAAGGAGTTAGTGTATTAGTGAAGAGTTTTAACAAGGATAGGATGAAAGAGAACCTTCAAATTTTGGATTGGGAACTAAGCAATGAAGAAATCGCGCGGATACAAGAAATTCCTCAATGCAGGGGATTCAAAGCTGAGGTTTTTGTTCATCCAGACGGACCATACAAATCAATAGAGGAATTCTGGGATGGCGAACTATAAATGTTACTGCTACTCATTCCGTTTTGCAATTTTTTTCATTGTTTATGTAGGTGTTCAAGAAAAATCAACTCATGATTTTTCAACTTAATAAGTCGACATGATTTCTCATTTGGTATGGTTTGTAATGCAACCATAATTAAATTGAATAATTGGTTTGATTTGGTAGCAATTAAAATGTACAAAATTGAACCGTTACTAAAAGTGAATGAACAATGCATGAATAGGTATGATTTATAATTATTTTCACCGCTTTCATCATTTGCTATTGTGCAGTCAAGCTTAGGATTGGATTTTGCTTGAATAGGCTACATTCTCTGAAAGCTTATCGAATAGGGGCATGACTTTACTTTTGTGATTTGTTCCTTCGTGTTTCATGTTAAAAATACTTGGTGAATCTAATTTTTTTCAGCTAATGTTTGTGAAAGAAACAAAGATTTGTCTTACTTTCTCCTTTATCTGGTTACTACTTTCTTGGGCAAATTAGAGATATCTTGAGCAATGTCACGCTATTTATCATAAACACAAACATATTCTACTCTTTTGTCTGTATCAATCAGTAGCATAAACCACATTCTATCACTTGTTACTAAAGATCATAAGATGGATGAACAATCCAAAAGAGTCGGATATATTGGAATTAGCAGCAATTCTCATGTTCACTTAAGGATTGCAGTTGCTACAGGATGTAATGCAGACAAGAACTCCAACATAAAAATATACTGTAGTATACATCAATCCTCTCCATCACTCAAGAAATGGGTACAAGAGATCGTGTGATTTACATACAAAATAATCACCGTACATAGTGTGCCCATGCTCTATACAACATAAATGCCCCTCCACTTGGCTCTCTTTATAATACAGATCCCTTCCCCAACATCTTCACTAATCAATATCTAGTGGTATATTTAACAAGCTAACCTAATCACCTACTTATATCAATATGCTAGTAACTACTCTACCGCCTGGTACAACAATGTGGTATAAGCATGACCTTGGCCTCTTCTTCCCGACCTATTTAATATTCCACCTCAAGTACGTGTCCTTGGTCAGCTACTAGAAAAAGTCAGCAGGAAGTTTGTCAAATCTTAGTTATAGACACTTCTGAGCCTTCAGAACTCAAACGAAAACTACTTTGTGTTAATCGCCACAACATAAAGCTCGTTTTTTCTCTTCAATCTTTTGCCAAAGACAGAGCATCTCTCTAGGGCCTTGGTAATGTGCAATAACATAACCATCACGGCAACCTTCATTAAAAATCCTCTCTTCCTTTTCATACTTCACTTCCAGCCCTTTTTTCTTCATTTCTGAAATCCAGATGCCCATAGCAACATCTTCCAGCTTAAACATCTGCATTTCAAGGAACTTGTAGCATTTAGAATTAACTGGGAGATACAGGACCTGAGTGGCTGATTGATATATTTTCATATGTAAACTTCACTCGCTTAAATGACAGTTGGATATATCGAGAAAGAATGGTTCACTTTACCTTTAGGCGACCTTTTCTCTGTTTCGAGCTGATTGTTCTTGCTATATCGCTGGAGACAACATAACCCGGTCCATGTGCCCAAGGAGGGTAAGTTTCTTCAGGCCATTCCTATACATCAACAAACAATAAGATTGAGTTTCATTTCATGATCAAATTAGTGAGAATTGCAGTTGTTGCTATTACAGATGCCCTTTCCCCATTGCTGACCACTGCAATAGAGTAAGGGTGAAATTGGCTATGAAAGATGAGATAAATGATGAATATGTTCACCTCTGGACTGATAAACCACTTGCTGTCCTGACTCCTATGAGGATGGGAATCTGCATTAATAAGACCATATAGCAATCCACGAGCCACGTTAATCCTCTCCATAGAAGATAAGATTTCATCCACCCGAACAAATGCATCATCATCTGTCTTCATGACAAACTTTGCAGAAACGACCTCTGTCTGTCCAATAGACGATGTCAACAAGGGGAGCACAAGATACTCCATGAGTTAGGAAGAGACAGGATTTTACCCCAAAAACACAGATGGCAACGGTCTTCCAAGTGATAAGACTGTAGTAATCAACAAAAGGCATCAGCTGGATGTCTCCATATGTCCTAGCCTCATTCCAGAGCTCTCCATTCACCATTTGGTTTTTATGCTACAGATGCATAACAAAGAATATCTTGTCAATTGAAGTTTCACTTATTGAAATCTAATGTGACTTCTAATGAACAGCAGAACATGGAACTATGGCACTTGCAACCCAAGCCCAACCATCCGGTAATTAGGGATCAAATAGGCATCGCCATTGAACACTACATTATCTTCAAACCAATGGTAATTTCACATTATGGAGTACAAAGAAAAGAATCACTCACCAAGCCAACAAAAAACCGCACTGCAACTTGTCCAGACCGCACCGCATCATATTGCATCCACGTTCTACGGACAGCCATTCTACGTTTGAAATTATTTGCGGTAGAAAATACACCAATAAAGAGATCTAGTCTTTTTCGTGGAGGAAGAGGAGCTGCTTTTAAGGCTTCCAAGTCATTTATATGCTCTGAATCCTCTGATGTTGGTAAACCACTTGCGACAACAGAAATTAATTTTATGTCTCCCGATATCCTCACTTCACTTATGAGCCATGGTTCCAAAGTCTGATAAGATATACATCCAAATTAATGGAGATTCCAGTGAAACAGAACAATTATGATGATGCAGAAATAACCATCATAAAATTCTGAGGAACAAAGAGGAGAAAAGGAAAAATGGGGGAAAAGATTACTTCACGGAAAGCAAAAGATGTTATGTGTCTTCCATCTACTGTCATATGAATTCCTTCAGAGCCTACTCTCAGAGTGGCAACCGAGAGATATCCTTGCTTGAAAGGAAAGTATTTTCTTGATTTAGCCCCATCCTGAACAAAGCTAGATTTATTTGTTGCAGTGACATGCCGGGTAGCCATGACATTACCTACCATCTCATTGCATTGGTCTAATTCATCCACTGACAAAAAGGTAAATAATGTTAGTAATAATGCAATGAGCACAGGGTGAACAAGTGAGGACATCAATGAAGCTGAAAAAGATAATAAAAGGAGGCAAACAGAAACATCATCAAGACATCAACCAGAGAATATTGTGATGAAACCTTAAAATGTACCAGTCATATAAACCTGTTATCTTTCTTGGTAGAAAACAGAGGGGCAAAGGATAAAATGCAATTTTAGAAATTATTTCGACTCTCCAGGAAAAAGACCAATCAGATTTTAACAAATTGGAGAAAGGATTTGCAGCATATCTCCTATGGCTTATGTAGCAATGGAGAAATAAATTAATAAGTAGGTTAAAAGGAGACAAAAGTTTATTATCAATATCAACAGGAAAGAGACGATGAAAGAACATACTAGGCGGGCATACTGAAAAAATGAAATTAGGAAATCTTTTTTTATAAGGAATGAAAATAGGAAATCCTATAAGCATTTAAAGAGTACAGACTATCTTCAGAATGTTTAGTATAATATGAGCACACAAATAAAATTCCCAAACATTTGCAGGATCTAGACCTCAACAGCTGACATCGACTTCAAGGATAATAATTTTATTTCCAATTATGGCATGCCCAATATGATTGCAGTTAATTGAGCACACAGGAGGATGCAGCATCCTTCTAAAGCACAAAGAGTTGCAAGTCGGTTGAAATAGTTGAAAAAAGTGCAGGGAAATAAGCTTCAAAGCTTGAACTTCTACTTTAAGGAATGAACTTCCTTACTGAAGGAAGGGGGGGGGGAACTATTACCTTTCTTGCACTTTTCATTTGAGGGTAACGGACAGCGCTCCTCTTCACCCCAGTCATGTGCAATTGTCCAGGTGTTTTGTACAATTATGGGATCCTCAGTTATTTTATCACCATGGAGCCTAACATTGTAGTGCAGAATAACAGGAGGCTCTGGTTCACCTGGTAGTGGCTCACCAGTCAAATCCACCCGAAAATTCCCAAGAAGACCATTTGGAATGCCAATTATTGTGATGGAAGAACCCTGAGTCAGACCACAAGGAAGCCGTAACTTAAAGCCGCCCGCATCAAGTTCTGTAGCATTGGTTTTGCTAAGAAAATGAGGACATTGTTTCTGTTTCCCTGCCTTAATTGAACTATCATTTGCATCGAATTTTTTCCTCTCTACTGCACTCATGAGGTTGTTCCATGCAACACTGGCTTCCTTAACTGCCTCTATAGCATTAGGTAAGACTAGATTACGAGTAGTTAACCTTTTCAATTGATACCATGTAGACAGAGATTGTTGCTCCTGAGCTGACAGGTTCCTCTCAATAAAAAGATCAGAGACAACAATTTCAGCAGATATTACTTGAGTAATAGTTTCTGGATGGTGAGCTGCCGGAGGAGCCATAGCATTTATCCATTCAAGAGGATTTGTCATATTGAAGTAGAAAGAACTTGTAACATAACTTTCCTTGACAGGTTTCCTCATCACACAATATCCCAAAACCAAAAACATCAACAGGGATGTAATTAAAATACCACAGTACCATTTCTTAGAGTAACAACTAGTGTTTCCCAACTATCAGGAAGGGAACTACGAAGTAGTAGAGATTGCATTTCGTCTCCAAATGGCATTTCTACACAAGATAATTGATTTACCAGACTCTGGAACTCACTGGTATGTTCGGCAACAGAAGTTCCACTTTTGAGCTTCATATTGACAAGGCGTCTCATCAGAAGGGCCTTGTTCCGAGCTGTCTTGGCCTGGTACATGTCTTCCAACTTCTTCCAAAGGGCATAAGCGTCGATTTCTTGTGCAACGTGGTGGAAGACACTATGGTTAATCCATTGTCGGATTTGACCAATAGTTTTTCTATTAATTTTCTTCCACTCTATTGACTTGGGCGGGTCAGGATTAATACCCTTCAGCTCTATTGGATCAAAAAGGTCTTTACAACTGAGGAAATCTTCCATCCGAGGTTTCCACAGCGTGTAGTTGGTAGCCGTGAGCATAATCATACCTCCAGAAGATGAAGTTGACTCGTCAATGGTCATTTTTCACCTTCTGAATAATTTTCAAAAAAATTGAGGGACCAAACTGCAATTTTTCAAAACTACAAAACTGACCGGTGACGTGGCAGCTGATGCAGGAGCACCAAGGTAATTCTTTTCTGATGTGGAAGTTCAGACTATGCTGCAACCACAGACCATACTCAGACAGAACCTTGGCTCTGATACCACTTGTTGGGAAAATAAAAATAAACCGCAAGAATAATATTCCCGGTATTAGTGATAAACACGGAACACTAACTTATGGTTAAATCATCAAGAATAAAATGCAGCAATAATGACACCAAGATTTTTACGTGGAAACCCTTCTGAATAAGGGGAAAAAACCACGATCAAGAGGAGCAGCTGATATCACTATAGCAAGGAATTTTACACCGTGTAGTAACGAGTACAAATACTCCTAAGACCACTACACCCTCAAAAGAAAAGCACTCTTTTGATTTTTCCCACCTCACTACAATATCACTCACACTCTATTTTTCCTTCACAGACTAGTTTCTTACAGTCTATGGAATACCTCACTTTGCTCTCACTCAGATGTATTGTCTGAGATTTTAGTGTGTCTACCAATGATAGAAGGCTTCCCTATTTATAGGGATGAAATGAACCTATTGATGTCATTTGTGACTCAAGCAAGCACTTGACAATTTGCCAAATACAAGGAAGATGTTTTCTTCCTTAAAACAAGGAATATGTTTTCTTCCTCAAAACAAGGGAAATGTTTTCTTCCTTAAAATGAGGGAGACGTTTCCTTCCTCAAATTATGGGATGAACCCAACAAGAAGTCGTTTTGTCTTTTAGATTTCCTGATTAAAAACATAAGAAGAAAATTGAACATAAACTTATTAAAAAAAAAACACCACGCTAAGAAAGAAAAGAAAAAACAACATTCAATAACAAAGCAAGAAGCAAAACCTCGGATGAATATGTGTAGAAGCCTCACTTATAGTTGTGTAAAACTTCTAGCAAAACCCCAGGTAATTCTCTTTTAGACATTTATCAGGTATAGAACCTGCGATTAATACCAATGAAATCACGACAATATTTTTTGTAATTAACGTTTAATAAGTACCTACCTTGAGATTTATTAAAACATCCAGTTGGGAAGGAATTGCAAGATAGACAAATAAAATTTGATCTCCTTACAAATATCTGCCAAAAGACTGATTATACCTGAAACAAAATTTATAGTTATAGGTAGATACTTTATGTTTTACTGTCATAAATAAGTGAGGGAAAGGATTAAGAAATAGTAAAATCCTTATACAATATATGATACATGCGATAGAAAGAGAACACCACTAAATAAACATAATAGGGCGCATATGCAATGAAGTAACTATATATTTTCAAAAGTCTATCTCAGAAATTTTTCCATGCGCAACAAACTAATGAAAAGGCATGTTACACAGTTTTCATCCTTCAGTTCAACATTAAAAATAAATGCAAAAGAGAGAAGACAAGACAAAAAATCAATCTAGTGCAAACCTTGCCGCTAACATCCAAAGACTTCTATCTCTGCAAAAACATGATAAAACCAATCAGGTATGAAGCCTCTTCAGAAGCAGAAAATTTATTGAGAAATCATACAATGCATTGTGTAACTTATTAACAAAATAAAAAACTGATTATGAATTCAACGCAGAGAAAGAAAAATATTTTAGTTTTCTTATAGTACTGCATAACCGTTTGTATGTATCCACATCTACTACTCGTTGAATTTGAATTCACGTTTTTCATGTTTCCAACTTCCGCCATGAAAGTAGCCCGCAGTTTTAATAATAGATAGATTTCCCATCGGGTGGCAATGGTTGCCAAGAAGTTAGTTACTAACAGTTAAAAAAAAAAAATCAAAAATTTGAAGTGCCTCTACGTAACCAAAATCATGTATAAATAAATCAACCAAGCACATAATAAAAACCAACAATCCAATACTCCGAACGTTTGGTGATCTTTTTCAATAAATTTCAAATTTGATTCTTGTTCTTCATTTTTTTCAATATTCAAAGCCTACATATCTTTTGATCCCAATGTTCTCAAAAAAATGGAGCAAAGTGAGGGACCAATTGGGATCAAAATCTACAGTGCATCACAACGTGTCGTTAATACTACTTCTTCTATGTACAATACTAATTTGCCACAAGATGTTCCAATCCCAGAATTGCCTCAACCACCAATTGGTGGCAAGAAAAGAAGAGCAATGGCAAATGGGGTTCAAAAAACACTCTCAAAAACTTCTGCTTGTGAATTTTCTCCCAACAGGAACTCTTTTAACTTTCGAAATGCTCCTTCCATCAGTTTTTGGCAAAGGGGAGTGTTCTCCAATCACCACAATGATGATTTTGACACTTCTTGGTATTTGCACTTTGTCATGCTTCTTCTTCCATTTCACCGATAGTTTTCGCGGTCCGGACGGGAAAGTTTACTATGGATTTGTCACTCCTAGAGGGTTGAAAGTTTTCAAGACTGGACTTGGTGTGGAAGTGCCAAAAGATGAAAGGTAATGTTTGTGTTAGTTTTGTTGGAATGATATGATCGGCTAGCCGTAGCTGCATATATGCTACGCTCAATGCGGGATTTCTGTTGGATCAGATCTTTTGGGAAGCTTTTGTGGATCTACGTACCCCGAGAATAGAAGCTAGAGAACCTAAGTCTGAAGAAGAGTCTTGGTTCGAAGTATAGGGAGAGAGTGCCCTGCTTGGTCCCCCTCCCCCGGCACGGTGGAGGTTCCGTAGCACGTCATGAGCACCAGGCTAAGGGGCGGTTGAGCAACTCAAGCGAACCGCCAATATTTGTGAATATGTTTGTGTTTTAGTTTATGAGACATAAACCTCCATTGGCCATCTAGAAGAAAAGAAAAAAAAAACACTGATCTGTGACGGAATATTTCTGACTAAAGATTTTAATTCAAAATATTGTGACAGTCTTATGATTGTGACGGAAGATTTTCCTTCACAAAAATTGAGACATTTTTATGGTTCTGATGAAATATTTTTGATGAAAGAGTTCCCTTCACAAAATTTGAACTTTTATGGCAAAACTTTATGCATATGGACGAAATTTTTGATGATGTTATTCTTCAGTCACAATTGTTTTTTGTGACGTTTGAATTTGTGACGCATTCTCTAGCGTCACAAATAATTTTTGTTCATGTAGTGAGTTGATTTACGCCTCAAAATCTTTCGCTTATTGTGTCTAATTTAATCTATTTGTTACTCTCTTTTTCCCCCCTTTTTCAAATAGGTACATTGTGGGATTCACAGATTTCGTGCATGCAATGATGTCTGTTTTGGTATTTGTGGCGATTGCATTTTCAGATCATAGAGTGACACTTTGTTTATTCCCTGGACATGCAAAAGAACTAGATGAAATCATGAGGAGTTTCCCATTAATGGTGGGAGTTATTTGCAGTGGACTTTTTCTTGTTTTTCCTACTACTAGATATGGTGTTGGATGTATGTCTGCTAGCAATTTTTGAGTATTGTTATTCTTTTGGGGATTATGTTTTGTAGTTTTTTTTTTTTTTTTGTGTGTGTGTGTGTGTCCTATTTTCCAAGTATATGTGTTGTATATTGTAATATAAGCAGTTTCTCTGTATTTTTGGTCAATTGATAACAGTGGAAGATGTTTAGTGTCACGACCCAACCCCGTAGGCCGCGACTAGTGTCCGTGCTGGACACCCAAACGTACCCAATACCCCAAACCAGCATATTAGCAGAAAACATCAAGATGGAAGTTAGTTGGTGCTATTAAATATCACAGATGAACAGATTTTGTACGTGGAAGCCGATAAGGCCATCACAGATCATAACAACCCAAAACATATACAGAACCCACATGTATGTCTACAGACCTCTACAGAACATAACAGAATCATATGACGGGACAGGGCCCCGTCATACCCCTGAATAGCATACATATATATACAACAGCAGCAGACTGTACCAAGGTATAGGCTCTGGACAAAAGAGCGCTCCAGAATAGCAGAATAGATGTCCTAAACAGGCGGGTCAGCAAATCTGTCGTTAGTACCTGCGCGGCATGAAAACGCAGCCCCCGAAGAAAGGGGGTCAGTACGAAATATGTACTGAGTATGTAAAGCACGGAACGTAGTAAACAAAGTCATAATCGAAGCAGAAGATACAAAAAATGAACGGAATATCCAAATTAGCAAAAATGTTGATCATAAAGCATAAGTAGTATTTGCAGAAAACGTATGTCATACCTGGTCCCATTACGGAACAAAATCATAACCGAAACAGCACGTACAGAAAAGTGAGTGTGATATACAAAGTATCAAATGCACATTTTCAAAACATGAAGAGTGTGTACAGAAACATATGCCATATCACACCCGGCCCCTGCCAAGGGACTCGGCAGACAGAACGTGGCCACCCCCCGACGCTGGTGCCACAACACATAAGGATCGGAAAAGGGGAATGACCCCGTAACATAGCATAACATATCAAATGGTCATATCAGATCATATCATATCAGAATAGTGTACATGGCACAACATACTCCACAACCCATGTACATATATACCTGCCCCCTCACATCGAGGCACGGCGAACAATGCAGTGGAAGACGCTTGAGAACATATCCTGGCCCGGGCTCAGTGTGGGAAACATTGAGGCATCCACGAACAGAGTAGTGAGAAACTAAATGCAATAAAAATACCATCTATCTCCAGAGACTCAATGAAGCATATGGAATAACAAATCGAAATGATAAAACTGGACAGAACTATAGTAAGCATATTTCGGATGTCATAATGGATTACGGATGCATAATCTTGCTGAAATCATTTCCAAGTTTCAAAACAACTTATAAAACTTAACAGAATATTTAAAATAATTTATAATTAATAGTTAGAGGAGTAGTTAAAACGTTTTCTTTAAAAGCTGCTCGAAGACCAGTCCAAAATACAAAAAGGGTAAAATCGGAAATAGTGGGCCCACCTCGGAATAAATGAAGCGGTGGGCTCAAATTACGTATTTTTAGGCTTATGAAGTCACCTACAAAGATCCTAGGGCATTCCATAACTTTCTAGGCAATTTGGGGAAATTTGCATAATTTTCCAACAAAGGATACTTAAGGAGTTCAATCCTATTGAACAAAAATGCGACAATTTCAATCGCGGATTCCGATGGACAGAATATTCCCCGAAGCGTAATTCCAATCCTAGTACATCTAGGACATGCCAAGAGAAGAATCGGGATAGCTTTACATACCTTTCTTGGCCTTTACGCTTGCCAAGACTCAAATTCCGTTTCGTCCAAAACCTACAAATGGTCACATTTACCAATTTACTATTCATAAGACTTAAAATTTCAACCTTAACCAATTCTTGTCTATAAAAATTTGGGCAGCATCTCCCCTATATATATATCATCCCCGAGGTTAAAACTCGGCTAAAACAACAACCACCACACCAACAACAATATATACAACATCAATAATCGACTTGGAACGCATTCTAGCGTAAATAGTCTTATTTTCCAAATAATGCGACAATTCCAAATCCAACTTTGCACTTACAACCCAATATCAATATTTTCATATTCACATACTAATATAAGACCATTCAAACATAAACCAAAAGTATTCCAAGCTATATATTCAATATTCAACAATTCCATCAACTTCCATATTCAATCCAAAATTCTTATATATGCAACAAAACCATTCCAACACATTTTCTACTTACTAATTCATCTCCAACAACAATCTACACTTTTAACCTTCCAATTCTTTTCATTCTTTTTACCATGCAATCTATGATAGCAATAACCATAATTACTAAATAAAATCAGTTCATTATTCCACACCAAGCAGCCCCCTACGGCTTCCACAATGCTTCAACATCAACACACAATTTTATACATGCAATTCACATTTACACATGCACAACATATCCAAATCACCTTAAAACAGCCCCAATGGCTTCAACAACATTCCAACACCAACATTCATAATTTCATACATGCAATTTATATTTACTCATCTACCATACGTTTAAATCCTTACTAAAACATGAAAAAAAAAAACGAGCAGTCCTTATCTTAACAAATTGGCTTCTTAGCTTAGCTAGAGTTTGTGAACTGAACTAATAATTGTTCTTGTTGCTCCAATGGCTACTCCACGTTGCTATGCACCTTCCTAAGGGTTGGAACACTTTGGAAAAAATATTTTTTTTGAGTCAAATTGGAGAGCTCCAATTCTGACCAGCTATGGCCGAGAGTCTCTCTCTTGGCTTTTTTTTTTTGTTTGTTTCTCTTTCTAATACTTAGCTTAGAGTAAGTGGACTTATGATGAACTAAATTATTCATCAAAACATACTTTTACATGCAGCCCTTGAGCCTTCCACGTGCTTCTCTTATGTGTCATCCACTTGTGATTTGTTTTTCTTTCTTTAAAACCAACTTTGCAAGAATATAAAATGAATGCTCATCTTTAACTCTATGTATATGCGTTCCAATTGCTCTTCACGTGCTTTCCCCCATGGGGACTAACTATTTCAACTTTGTTTTATTATAATAGTTATTTATTATATTTTTTTGTTAAACGAAAATCGGGTGGGGCCCACACGGCCACTATACCTTTTAATGCGCATGCAACTTTCCTTGACAATTTCAAATGATGTTGTGTCCCTTCCATGTGAATAAAATAATACACATGCCAAACATTTATCTTGTACACTAAATCTGAAAACATAACCAATCCATATTAGGTCCACATCTGGAAATCATGGCCCCTAAAATTTCTCACGTTAATTCATTTGCCTCCCAACTCACTTAAATATTTACCACTTAATAATCTAATTATAGTTAATTAATCCCTAATCTCCATTAATATTCTCATACTAATTGAAACTTATAAATACTCGTGCACTAATTAAAATTGAGAATTAAAAGTCTCTATTTCATATCCCAAAATAATCCCGTCCTTAACCTATGCCGATTCGCTTAAAAATACTCCAATGTAAAAAAAAAAATATGGAATATAACAGCTTCCATATCCGGAAAAAAATCAACTACTAAAATTGCTTATTCTTTGTGCACATTTTATGTTCTTGGACGTTGGCTATCAAAAATGGTGTCATACATTTGTGTTTTGGATTCTGTGTAATTTGTTTGGTAAGGATGAATATTAAAGTGTAGTGTAATGACTCATTTTTCCTTTATACGTGTGCATTAACAAAAACTATGTTCTTGACTTATACATATCCACTTAATTATAATTAGTACCATTATTAATTTCGTACTGTCTCACTTTATTCCAATATTTAATCAAATATCCGTATAATTAATTTCTTAATCTCAATTAACTTAAATAGAAATTATTTTTAATACACTTCAAATATTTATAACACGTCTGTACCATCACTACAACCACCCATAAGCTTGGGAGGATAACCTCATTTTCGTTACTAGTGTCATCTAACTCGCACGCTTTCCGACGTACGAAAATACGGGATGTAACATTTAGATCTATGGATTAATAATTTATTTTATGTAAGGGCCGTTTTTGTGAAAAGATGCATTCTTTCATCCCAATTAGTTGGATTCTTCTTTCTGATAAATTGATGTTATAATTGCAGACAAAACTTTTTACTTTTGCACCTATTACCAACTATATTTTCTTTATCCTCCTAAAAAAACACTCGTTCTTCTCCAAATTTCGACACTTGAAAAAACAGAATTATGTTTTCTTTACTAAGAAGAATTTCTTATTTGCTTGGTGTAAAGATTTAAAGACTCTTAAATCTGATTGTGTTTTTAAAAATTTATTTAGACAAATTGTATAAGAAAGTAAAAGCGATTAAAGAAATTAACAAACAATTCAAGATTAAAATATAATTAAACAACTGTATTATAAATAAAAATTGATATTAGTTGTGTCAAGATGCAATTTGGAGATGCTTGCTTTTTTTGGGATCTTTAAAGATGATTAACGAAAGTGATCATGATTATTGAAATATTAAGGTAAGATGAAGCCTATTTTAAGATTTACTATATAACTATGAAACATCAAGCAAATATCAAATGTCGCAACCCAAACAATTAGATCCATATCGTGATTTTGAAGCCATAGCAATAAGAATCGTCGACATGAAAGTATAGCCCTTTGAAATACCTTTTCAACCATATAAAGATCAGGTCAAACGGAAAGGCATATGAAGTAGGAATGTAAACAAATTGTTTAAATGGATGTCAAGCCAGATTAGACACATTATTGAAGATTGTACGTATGTCCTGAAAGCAAACAAGACCACCATTAGACATGTCTAGAGGGAGGCAAATCATCGTGCCGACTTTCTAGCAAATGAAAAACACAACCATGAAAAACATGAAATTTCTTCTCTTAACACACTTAGATCTTATTGCTTATAAACGAATTTAGATTTAGATTTCTTATTTAGTTTGTTTTACCAGCAAAAATAAACAAGAACTTCACATAAACAGTGAAACAGAAAGGAAAAGAGGATCACACATTAGAGTGGTCCAGTATTAATTAAGGAGTATAAGATGGTACCACATATAGTAACTAGCTAGATCTCTAGTGAGTCCAGAACCAAAATACCCCTAAAAAATGGGGTTGAACCAAAATACCCAAAGAAAAAAATTGTGACAAAAGTACCTTTAACGTAGTATTTTACTGCGTTAAAGGACTTAACAGTACCAGCGCAGTTAAGTCCTTTAACGAAGTAAAATACTGCATTAAAGATTTTTTTTTTCTATAATGCAGTATTTTACTACTTCATAGAACCCAGAAATTAAAAAAAAATTTGGTCAACTTTTTTTTTTTTTTTTTTTTGCAACACTTAGCATTTTTTTCCATACTTTGACTAACGATTAGTTGTGTGTCAAGACTCCGAAACGTTAATATTTTACATAGACCCTGATTTTTTTTCTGTGTACAATAATGTAGGCTCAATACATCAAGGATACGCAAACGTTCGGATCGCCATTTTAGGGGTTGAAAAGGTGCCCAAAGTAAGTTTTGTTTGAAAACTTTAGGTTTAGTGTTCTATATACATAGACGTCCATTTTTGTTTAAGGACTTGTTGTCATTAGCTTAAAATTTTTTATTTTTAGGTTTTAGATTTAAGTGTGTTATATTTTAATGCGTAACTTTATTTCGAATATACGCGATTTTTTGCACTCGGACGTCCGATTTAAGCGATTTTTTTTTGCTATATATTCGAAATAAAGTTACGCATTAAAAAATAGCACACTTAAGGAACATTTAGTGTTTTTTTTCCATAAAAAGATCGCAACATCTTATTTTAATAAATCTTTTTTTTTTTTTGCAGCACTAGTGTTTTTTTTTCCATACTTTGATCAACGATTAGTCGGGTGTCAAGACTCTGAAACGTCAATATTTTATATAGAACCTGATATTTATTTTTTTGCGTACTATAATGTAGGCTCAAGACATCAAGGATACATAAACGTTCGGATCGTCGTTTTAGGAGTTGAAAAGGTACTCGAAGTAAGTTTTGTTTGGAAACTTTAGGTTTAAGTATTTTATTTTTTAAAGTTTTGATTTAAGCGTGTTATTTTTTAATCAAGACGTAACTTTATTTTGAATATAAATCTAATTCAAAGGATAAAAACGTATTTAAAAAATATAGAGAGAAAAGCTAGTTGTAAGTGGTCAAACTTTAGATGGTCATAACTTTACGCTCAGATGTCCGTTTTACGCGATTTGATTATGCGTATTTTTTCGAGATCTATGCGTGTTGACACCCAATTTTGTCCCGCCTCTCCTCCGAAATACATATTTGCGCTTCTAATATTAAAAAATAAATAAACAAATAAAAAAAAAAATAATAATAAAAAATAATAAATAAATAAATAAATAAATAATAATATATATTATGTTACTAGTCTCTTATCAATAACGACGTTTTATTATTCTGTTACAACTATTATTATTATCATTATTATTATTAATAACTATTATTATTATTCTTAAATTATCATTATTACTAATTGTCATTATTATTATTATTGTTAATTACTAATCACTATTATCAGCGTTATTTTGTTATCAATTATTAATCATCATTATCATCGTTATTTTATTATTAATTATTGTCATTGTTTTATCAATAATTGTTATTTATTTATTATTATCATCATCATTATTATTATTATTATTATTATTATCATTATTATCTTATTATTACCACTATTATTGTTATTATTATTAATTTATTAACGTTTTGTCACTATCGATAATTGTTATTTATTATTGTTATCTTGTTATTAATTATTATCATCTTTATTATTATCATTTTAATTATCAATGTTTGTTATCTACTATTATTATTTTTTTCGCCATTATCATTATTACCATTATCATTATTGTTATCATTATTAGCAGCGTTATCACCGCTAGTTATTCGTTACGGTGTTTAGTATCATTGAAACTGGCATTTCTCGGCATTTTATCAACTCCCGCATGCACATCGCATTTATTTTCGCGCATTTAAAATGATAGCTTTATTTATCGTTAACATTTTTATCACACGGTCATTGCAACAGCATAATTTTTATTATCCGGGTCTTTTACAATTGCATATTTTCGTACCAAGTGATATTCTAGCACCCTTGGTACATCGCTAATCAAAATAGGTCTTTTATTCAAATTTAGAAGCCAAATTATTTCTTGCACTCGGTCCGCATTTTTGACTTACCGGACCCCAAATCAAGGTCCGATTAACTCCTAATATTTTTTTTGATTAACCCATATCGCTTATCTTAAATTTTAGACTAGTCCATGGTTCAATTCACTAGTCCATTCTCTTAATACCCGGTCTAAAAAATTTGACCCAGTCCATTTATGGACTGGGTCCGACCCATTTCGTCCAAAAAGGGGGAAACCTTTTAGGTTTCCTCTCATTTTTCATCATCGCCTCTTCTCCGCCTCCATCGTCACCTCTACACCACCATCCCTTCCCCTCTTTCCTCTTCATCTCCGCCGTCTTCTCCACCTCCCCATCGCCACCACACCTTCGTCTCCACCATCCTCGTCCATCACCGCCTCCAACCTCCGCACCACCACCTCCGCTAATCCACTCCGTCGCCACTCCACTCACCTGTCCCCCACCTCTGCCGTCTCCACCCATCGCCGCCGACGTCATCAACACCCCCATTCACCACGTGACTTCCACTTCACCTCTCACACCCAACATCTCTGTCACACCCACGTTACCCCCACGTTTCGCACCCTTCTCCGACACTCTGACACCACCCCTCTGCTACACCCACGCTCTGTCACCACACCACACCTTGTCCCCCCCCCCACGCTCCTCTGCCACTCCACTCCTTCTTGTCCCCGCTCCTCTCAAATTCAAACGAAAATTAGTCTATAAATATTGGTTTCATCATCCATGTTAAGGGAGGATTTTTTCGGATCAGGGAGAACCCCCCAAGAACGAGGTCTTTCGATTCATGAAATCCCCCTAGAACCGTTTTTTCTTATTGATTGGTGAAATCCCAAGAACAACTTGTTTCAGCCGCAAAAACCCCTAGAAATTAGGTTTCAAATTCGAAAAATCATAGAAAATCCCCATAGATAAGATTGATTCTTGTTCGCTGTATTGTTCAATATCAAGTCAAAAATCCACATCATTTTATTTGGTTTTACCTTTGGCACCTGTTTTGAATTCGAGCGTAGATCGGAGACTCGCGCCTCACTTCGCTGCACTCCGAAGAGGTGAATAACTTCCCTTTTAGTTTGGTTTGGCTTCAGTATATTGTTTGACAAGTGTGTGTGTGTCCATACACGCTAGTTGTCGTGGCGGGCTCATTTTCAGTTTAATCGCATGATAGTCTTAGGCGTGTTTTTGTTTAGTCAATTTGATTTCGGTTTGACAGTTTAGGATACCTAGAGATTCATGTTTATTCAGTGTTTAATTCCCAGT
Organism: Lycium barbarum; assembly: GCF_019175385.1. NCBI lineage: Eukaryota > Viridiplantae > Streptophyta > Magnoliopsida > Solanales > Solanaceae > Lycium > Lycium barbarum. Next base: position 43,089 of record NW_026843505.1, read on the forward strand.
TCAGTAATTCCCTGTTTTATTAGTGTCTATTTTGGCTCTCACGACTGTCATTTGATCAGAATTTGACCCTCATTGTGAAATGGATGTCTAGTTACCTTCAATTATGTGTGAAAGCATGAGTAGTATTTTCGTGTTAATTGCCGAGCATTTGTATTTTTTTCTCTTTTGCTAAGATCGAAATGTATCAGCAGATTGTAGAGAATTACGCGTAAGGTTAAAATGATGTTGTTTCCTTCTTTCTTTATGCTTTAAGTATCCACAAGCAGGTTCATTTCAGCATATTACTATCATTATCAGTATATTATAATATGAGTTAACATACTATAATTTGAAATAGGACTCGTATTTGGTATCTTTCGGTTACTTGAGTCTTTTGTAGTTTAGCATAACCCCTGGGAAATTCATTGGTACCTGTTTCTGTTCGCTTTTAATTGGTTTCAGTCATCTATAATTTGTAAAATGGATTTAGTATGATTTAACACATTATTAGTACAGTCAGTAGATCTTGCTTGGTGTAGAAGTCTCCTGAGACTGCTACGTTATTATTGTTAGTTGTATCATGATTCAGTCCAGTCGGCATACGTCATTCTAAGTTGGTCTTTTGTGGTTAAACTCGTATGATGAGTCATCTGCAATGTTGTAGCCTACTTGATCAGGATCTCTTGCCTAATACCTAGGACTGTAATTGTTTTGCTGGTATCATGTTGCAACTTTCCATGCCTACTGTATTTTCGAGTTTGGACCTGTTATACTTAAAGGATTAGTGATTTCTTTTGGAGTAGATAAGCAATCGATGGCTATATTTATCTTTCAAAATGGACACTAAGATTATTGTAATTCTGAGTCAGGTTATTATAGTATTCTCGGGCTGTCTCCTTACTTTGCTGTTATCTGCCAGTTGCTTATGGGTTTAATCCTTGATGTTTCTTTTAAATTGAATACAGTCTTTCATGGTATGACCATTGTTTGCTTTCTTTCCCTTTATTAGTTTACTTCTCTTTGAATTAGCCTGAGAACTGGAAGCAGTGCCTCATTTTTGTATATCCAAAAGAGAATAGCTTTGTGAATAAGGTCAAAGAACTGTTATTTTCAAAAGGTAACTTGGGAATGAAAGATTAACATTTGAAATTTCATGAACATTTGGAACCTTTTCCTACTGGTTGCATGGCTGCTATTGCCTTTTACATTGAAAAGGGGTTGTACACTTGGACTGAATCTGGAAAGGGGTGACTTAGCTTGAATTTGGAAATGTTCACCTAAAATACAGAAGTTATTCCGCTTGTATCCAATCTGGCAAGCTAAATTAAGATCTGGAAGTAATTTTGGTTCTATTCTAGGTACCATCCTAGGTACTACCATCAATCTTCGAAGGCTACCTTCCTTTAAAGCATCATGTCATGTGTTAATTTTCTATATCTTTGCAAGTAAATGGATTTCCAGATTTTGGGTTTCTGATTCTTTCTGGAAGTTATAAATGAAAGAAAGATTGATAACGACTCGAATATGTTTCATTCAGAATAAGAAATATCTTCGCCTCCTGTTTCTCTTAGATTTTACAACTGTTCATCAGATCATGCTTAGTCCGCAAGTTTGTTAGTATGTGTAGATTGGTATGTTCGTTTTGTTTGAACCATATGACATGCCCAAGAATTTCTTTTCCCTTTTGCCTTGTGAACCTGCTCGTAAAGTAGTCCCATGTACGTGACGTTATCATATTCAGTTTGGTTTTGTTCAAATTTTGTGTGTTCGTTGCAAGCATATTTCAGTTGAAATCTATATATAAATGTATAGTGAAGTATGTCCATGAAATACACTTGGATATACATGGTATATATATATAATCGAAGGATTTGTTTTGAATTTATATTTTTATGTGCTTAACTTCATTGGCCATATACTAATCTCGTTCTTTCATTTCTTTGCATGAACCTCGCGTACGAGTCCGAGAGACTCGTTTCCCTGCCGCATTCGATGTTGGGCTAAAAGCCCAACGTAATTTCTCCCGAGTCGTCCCTCATTCAATCCATCCGCAGCAAAAAAATGAAATCTTCTGGACCAATAGCCCAATCAGCAGCCCTAAAGTGGGCTGGGCCCATTTTTAATACCTTTTGCTCCTTTATTTCATTTTGTGCATTTGATTTGTATTATGCAACTAACTCTTTTTATTTTGTTTTTTTTTCTTTTGTTTCTCGACTTAGAGGAATTCTAGTAAATTAGTGGGTTTAGTTTTGGGATAAGGGTAGTTAACTTAAGGAAAATCAATAGTTAATTACCTAAGATTTCTTCCCTTTTTGTTAAATTTTTCATAGTATTTATAATATTTATTTTTATTAGAATAATTAACTTTTCAAATAGCACGAGCACATGTTTTAAATCAAAGGACTCCTTTTGTCTCTTTATTATCTTAAAATTGGAAATGTGGTGGATATGCCAAAAATGAATTCAAGTATATTTTATAAATAACTCTTCAAATTCGGAATCAATCACACATCATTTTAGCTAAGCATGATTAACAAAGTTAATAAAAAGAAAGGAAATCCTTTTTCCATCATATTTAAAGAAAATAAGTCTTGGCATTTCCATATCATCATATTGATACAATATAAGTTTCATTTAAAATTCACATTAGCTATTTTTTATTTTTGCTTATGCTCTTAAACTGCAAAAGAATCAATTAATATTTTATCATTCGAGTTGTTTCAAATATTTATTAAAACACTGCATAAATCCGCATTTTCTTCTATTTATATATATTTTGTGCAAATTTTATTTTAAATAGCATTAAAATCTTTGCAACATCTATAAGTTTATTTTAAATGCATTTCAAGTTTCCTTTTATGCAGATTATTATATTTTCTACAAATCTCATTCTAGATGGCATCTTTATTTAAAGCCTTATCAACTTTTATAAAATTTTATTTTAAATGGCATTTAAAATCTTCTTTTAGGCAAATTATTATATATATATATATTTTGTGAGTATTATTTTATAATAGCAGCACTATTTTCATTCAAAGTTTTAACGGCATTTATAAGTCTCATTTTTTTTAAAAAAAGCATTTCTTTCATGCAAGTTATTATATTTTCCTATAAATTAGTTCAGATAGCATTACTATATTTTACAAGCTATTTTTTCTTAAAATTTAAACACCATGTTTAATCTTAGTTAATTAACCTAAGTTTGGCCGGATAACCGTAGTTAACGGATTCTAAAGGATGCCTAACTCCTTCCCTTTAGGATAATATAGAACCCTTACCTAGAATCACACTAGTTAAGCAGACTATTAACGGAGGTTTAGCTAGCTTTACCTTAGTTAATAATTAGGTGCCCTAATTCACCTTAAAATCAATTAGGTGGCGACTCCTTAAAACAAAGCAATTTAGGAATCACCAATATGTTGTACTCCGCTCTAACCCGGTTAAAATGGGGTATAACAATGCGGACAAACTGCCGCAAGGGGGTTTGGCCGAGCCTATTTTTAAAAAAACACCTGTTATTCTATTCAATTTCAATTTTTTCCCCAAATTGGCGTGAAGTTTTTAGTTTTTTTTTTACTTATAATATGATGATACGCAATAGATTTCAACGTAAAAATTCGGAGCAATGTAGCTGTGAATGTCAATTTCACTTTTGTAGTTTCAATTTTCGAAAATAAAGCTGACTAATTCTCTCAACATATAAAGTTGACTAAAATAACCTTGCAAAATAGAACACTTAAACCTAAAGTTTTGAAACAAAACTTACTTCAGGCACCTTTCAACCCCTAAAATGGCGAACCGAACGTTTACGTATCCTTCATGTATTGTGCCTACATTATTGTACGCAGAAAAAAATATCAGATTATATATAAAATATTGACGTTTCGGAGTCTTAACGCACGACATCATTGGTCAAAGTATGAAAAAAAAACACTAAGTGTTGCAAAAAAAAAAAAAGTTAACCAATTTTTTTTTTTAAAATATTGGATTCTATAACGCATTAATAGACTGCGTTATAGAAAAGAAAACAAATATTCTTTAACGCAGTATTTTACTGCGTTAAAGGACTTAACCACACCGTTACTAGTAAGTCCTTTAATGTAGTAAAATACTACATTAAAGATATTTTTATCACAATTATTTGGAGATATTTTGGTTCAACCCCCCTTTTTTAGGGGGTATTTTGATTCTGGACGCATCTCTAGCAATCCCTCTTTGCAATATCGATCATTAAGTCATGGTTGGTCCAAAGTAGTCGACGTGACATTGTCAATAGCAGCTAGCAGCTGTTCTAATAATGCCTGCCCCTATTTTTGACATTGCAGGAAAACCAAGTATATATACAGTGCATGTTTGACCAAATGGTTGAAAGGAGGGAACGTTGACGCTGTACAGCCTTGACCACACATCAAATCTATCACTTCAACAAGATAAGGCCAATATGCATATAGCTTGTACATTTAAAATCTACATGCATCTCAAAATTGTCACGTTCTATAATCTTCTGTATCATTCCAATTTGTACTTAGTCATATTAGTCATGACAACGGATATGAAGCAAATGTTAGTACTCCCAAGATTTGTGCTGAATTCTGGTCATGAAATGCCTCTTATAGGCATGGGAACAGCACCAGCAGAACTTACCTTACCACCAAAGGATCAATTAATCTCCATTTTTGTTGATGCTATTGAAACCGGTTATCGACACTTTGACACTGCCGCAGCCTATGGCTCCGAGGAAGCTCTTGGCGGAGCAGTGGCAGAAGCGCTACAGCATGGACTCATTAAGAGCCGTGAAGAAGTGTTCATTACATCCAAATTATGGTGCATGGACACACACCCCGACCTTGTTCTTCCTGCCCTAAAAAATACTCTCGCGTAAGTTTGCTCATATTGTCGGTTCTATATTCAGATAGAAAAAGATTACTGTAATAGATCAATATCTTCTGTAAATTAATACTGGTCATTGGTCAATTTATGATATGAATCGATCCTCTTAATACAAAAGATCATAGTGCTAGAGAAACTAATTATTTACTCTTTCTATGTTAATTTATTTGGCAATATTTCCTTTTTAGGCCTTTTTAGTCCCGCTAGTTATGACATGTTTAAGACCACAGACTTTAGAAGTCTTATAGTCACGCAAATGCTAAGATCATGAGTTTCAAAAGTTATTAAACTTTGTATACAGTTAAACTATACCACATAAATTAAAACGTGAGGAGTATCGATATTATTGCTATTTATTCTTATTTATTTGTTAATAGTATTGCACTTAGACATGACTAAATGAAGTGACATGAAAGTGAGGCTTCATATAATATCAGTGATCGTAATATCTTGGCAGTTGAAGTACAATTGTTGTTGTTGTTGGTAGAACTTGATACATACATGAAATAATTATATTTCACATGTTTTGTCAACTTTATATTTCAATCTTTTTTTTTGGTTACCAATCACGAGTATCAAAAAATCTTTTGTAGGAAGCTAGGGATGGATTACTTGGACTTGTACCTAATACATTGGCCAGCGAGGATGAAGAAGAATGACAGTGAAGAAGAGATAAAGATGGTAGTAAAGGATGTACTTCCATTTGACATGAAAGGAACATGGGAAGCCATGGAAGAATGTAACAAATTAGGTTTGGCAAAGTCTATTGGTGTATGCAACTTCAGCTGCACAAAACTCTCTCAACTACTGCACCATGCCACTATTCCTCCTGCAGTTAATCAGGTACTGTGTCAATTTATTTGATATACTTTCTGATTTAATATATTGCCGATAAAATCATGTTTCCTTTATTCAAAATATTTTAACTTTAAATTTCTCATTTATCTTTAGTGAGATGATTTGCGGCCACACAAATGTTTATAATTTGTTTCAGACCATAAATTTCAAAAGTATCTGTTTTCTTTCTTAAACTCTGTATTCAGTCAAACAGCCCTCCATAAATTGAGAAGACGGGAGTATACATATAAAGGGTTCTGAAAATTCAATGAATGGGTAACTAAAGATTTATTGCCATACTGACTTGTTTAAACTATAAATTTAAAAAAAACTTTCATTGTTTTTTAAATTTGGTTTCCAATTAAACACCGAAGAGGTGATATAATAAAAGTTGTAAAATTCAATGAATGGGGTAATCATATGAGCACAAACACCATAGATCGGGGACCAAATTCAAATGACCTGTTAAAGCTCAAATTTTCATTGTACTTCATGAAACGTTCAATTAGTTTGAAGTGTATTTTTAAGTTTTAGTCATGTTAATACGCTCATTGTGAACGTAATATTTTTAGGAGAATTTTGACCATATCATAGATTTTTATAACAATTACAATATGATTATTATTAGTGATATTTCTTATATTAAACTTAATTTCACTTTTAATTTTTTTTTGGTATGATAATGACATGAGTTGAATTGAGATAAGAAAGTATAGTAAGTGAGAATCAGACAATCGACTCCAACTTATTTGGAAATGAGGCACATAAATAGTTATTGTACATTTTCTTCACCACGGTGTACTGTACTTAACATGTCAGCTACTCCCTCTGTTCCAAAAGATCGTTTTCCTTTTCTTTTTAGTCTGTCCCAAAAAAAATTGTCACCTTTCTATATTTAGAAACAATTTAACTTTATGAGATGATTTGCTGCCACACAAATATCTAACGCTTATTTTGGACCACACATTTCAAAATTCTTCCTTTATTTTTTAAACTTTATGCCAAATCAAAAGAGGACAATCTTTTTAGGACGGAAAGAATACTATTTTTAGTAGGTTTCAAATTAACACTTGTCGAATCAAGAAATTAAATAACTCAACGTCACTACGTTCGAACCAAGAAATGAAAAAACAAAGTCGTATGAATTAAGTTTACTTGTAATGACTTTATTTATGCTTCATGAAACGTTTTCAATCATTTTTGAAGTGTATTTTCAGTATAAATTAACATCAGTCAAAAAATGACAAAGATTAGAGAAATGATTAATTAATGACAGGTGGAAATGCATGTTGCATGGAGGCAAGAAAGATGTTAGAGTTTTGCAGGGAAAAGGAAATACTTGTAAGTGCATGGTCTCCACTTGGAGCTAATGGGATACCTGGTCCGGGGCAATCATGCTGTAATGCAAAGCCCTGTTCTAAAAGACATTGCTATTCATAAACAAAAGAGCATTGCACAGGTATTAAAAATGAAAATTTAAAGGGTCAAAAATACACTTCAAGTATCACTTTATTTTTTAATTTTCTACCTGAACAATCAGGTGTGAGAGTTTAGTACCTAAACTATCACCAACTAGTTAGCAAAACACAGCTCAACTATCAATTGTTCACTTTTCCTGCCTCAACCATCAAGTAGGAAAAGTGAAAAATTGATAGTTGAGGTGTGTTTTGCTAATTAATTGGCGATATTTTAGGTAGGAAACTCTCACACCTGATAGTTCCAGTAGGTTGAGGTGTTTTTTGACCCTTGTCTCAAAAAATTATCACTCGATATTTACATCACATTATATCATTGATCTTATCCATATTTATAGGTTGCATTGAGGTGGGTATATGAGCAAGGAGTTAGTGTATTAGTGAAGAGTTTTAACAAGGATAGGATGAAAGAGAACCTTCAAATTTTGGATTGGGAACTAAGCAATGAAGAAATCGCGCGGATACAAGAAATTCCTCAATGCAGGGGATTCAAAGCTGAGGTTTTTGTTCATCCAGACGGACCATACAAATCAATAGAGGAATTCTGGGATGGCGAACTATAAATGTTACTGCTACTCATTCCGTTTTGCAATTTTTTTCATTGTTTATGTAGGTGTTCAAGAAAAATCAACTCATGATTTTTCAACTTAATAAGTCGACATGATTTCTCATTTGGTATGGTTTGTAATGCAACTATAATTAAATTGAATAATTGGTTTGATTTGGTAGCAATTAAAATGTACAAAATTGACCGAACCGTTACTAAAAGTGAATGAACAATGCATGAATAGGTATGATTTATAATTATTTTCACAGCTTTCATCATTTGCTATTGTGCAGTCAAGCTTAGGATTGGATTTTGCTTGAATAGGCTACATTCTCTGAAAGCTTATCGAATAGGGGCATGGCATTACTTTTGTGATTTGTTCCTTCGTGTTTCATGTTAAAAATACTTGGTGAATCTAATTTTTTTCAGCTAATGTTTGTGAAAGAAACAAAGATTTGTCTTACTTTCTCCTTTATCTGGTTACTACTTTCTTAGGCAAATTAGAGATATCTTGAGCAATGTCACGCTAGTTATCATAAACACCAAACATATTCTACTCTTTTGTCTGTATCAATCAGTAGCATAAACCACATTCTATCACTTGTTACTAAAGATCATAAGATGGATGAACAATC
>NW_026843506.1:0-50000 GCF_019175385.1 Lycium barbarum
ATATATATTTTGTCCTTCATATTTGTATTTTCCTACTTTGCCCTCCTGAAATATTTAAAAAAGGAGTTGCTTTATTGTTTTGCAAAGAAACATATAGATTAGGGTGCAAATTTATTAAAAAAAAAAAAAAAGGATAGCGTGTAAATTACAAAAGAGAACACACATTAGGGGTGCAAAATGCCAGGTACTCCAATATTTATATAATAAAAGAAAGAAAGAAAGAAAGAAAGAAAAATTATCTACTTTTTAAGAGAAATATTTTTACAACTTTGAACTAAACAAATAAAGTTTTTACAATAATATCCAAGGTAATGTATTTAAAATACATGGCCAAAATCTTATTAGCTTGAAAATCAATCCTCACTATTATAAATATCAATGTTACAATGTGAAGTAAAAGGCAATAAGTACAGGGAAAAAAAAGGCAACGGTAAATATTCTTATATAATTGTATGTATTTAGGCCTCATACTAAAATTTGGCTTTAGGCCACTAATTTTATTAAGATGCCCTTGCGCATGGGGGATCGTGGAAAACTTACAAGCCCAAGTCCAAACACTGACAAACCGAATGCAAACTTTAGAACAAGACCCAATTACTCGTATTATGCATTATGCCATTACAAGTAGAGGTGTCAAAATGGGCTGACCCAGCCCAATCCAACCCAACCCAACCCTAAAGGGCCAAAGAATTAAATGGGTTAGGACGGGCTGACCCTTTTAATTAAAGGGCCTACAAAATGGCAGCCCAACCCAGCCCTAAGCGGGCCGCGGGCTAGGACGAGCCAGCCCTTTAAGTTTTTTCGTTTTTCGAAATAATATTTTCTAAGTGATTTTTGGTACACTTTGAACATGAAACTTTTGCAATATGAAATAGAATCTTCTACCACCAATTCTTGCGTAAATTCATATCATCGAAGAAAAAATTCAAGAGAACAAATATAAATTATTATTTTTTATCACTTATTCAGATCACGAGACTGTAAGGGATAAACAGGCAACAACTATTAATTGAATAGTCCAAGTTTTACAGTCCATGTACCCACTTGCTAAAGATTATTTGTTTTTATATTTTGTAGTATATTCGGAATCACCCTTTTAGATGCTGATTTGACTAGGTCAAAGGTTATTGCTCCTAAAAATATATGATAATGCTGGTAGCATACCAGGACTCAATGGAGAGATTTATGAGCTGACTAATGGTACAAAAGAGGAGCCAGCCTCTCTATTTGTTGCCAGGAGCAACCGCAGTACAGTTCGTCTCTGGGGCTAGAAAGCCTATGCCGAGAAACACGGCATAGGTGCAGGAGATAACATCCTGATCGAAAGGCTGTTGACTACAAATGAGGATTTCCTAGTCATCAGTCATGAGAAAGCAATAGTTGAAGAGGGAGCAATAGTTGAAGAGGGGCAATAGTTCCAAGCGCAAGTGCAATGTGTCTCTGTTAGTGTCGTAGAGTGAAAGAGTGAAGGAAAGGATAATATGTCTGTTGTGCGTATTTTTTTTGTTTGTAAGACAACTTAAATTCACTGAGCATTCAACAGTGATCAAACATATAGAAAGACGGTACAATTTCGTTTGTAGTATATAAAATGAAAACAGCAACTGAAGGTGATTGGTGATTAGGTTTTTAGTAGTATAGTGGGATAAATGTGCTAAGAAAAACTTCCCCTTTTTGGGCCACTAGTATGTCTATAGGACTTGCCAAAAATGGATTTTTGCATTTGAGAAATAAAACACTTTCTTAGCCTATATATCTTGCTATGGCCTGTAGGATGTATCCGACATATATGTAATGTACTTTGTTTCTTGCCATCAAGTTGTATTCACTAAGGGAAGACAACTGAAGAAACAAGATTTTAGTTTTCAAACTAAAGAAACAGGTTAATTGCCCTGGTATGGGATATTTCTCAAAGGGCCTAAACCAAATACTCAAGTAATTATAAGCAACTTATTGGAGACACTTCCATCGTTGAAGGAGATGATAGCCAAGCACAGGACACAGCCTCGGTATCGATCATTCTTCTCACAGCAATAAGAATATATCCGTAACTTAATATTTATTTCTACTATTATGCATGTTTAAAAGTTATCTACCCTTGATTTTCCATACTGCTCTAATTTGACAGCAAATAGATGATGTACAATAGCATATTGGTGTGAAATAGCAAAGATCCAAGAGCGAAAAAAATACATGTGCTACTCTACACTCATGCGATTGTATTCTATTTTTGAAATTTGAACTGTTTTTAAGATCAAAATATACATTTATTCTTTCTCTAAAGTTACTTCAGATTTATCATTTCTCCATATATAGTTCTTTGTTTTCCAAGTCATTTATTCAACTTCAACACATCCCCCAAGTCAAATCCGAAATTCAAAATTGAAAGAATCAAAAAACCGCAAGCTCACGACATACACAAATAGAATGTACCTCCCTCGTGTTTTAGTGCTTTAAAAAATTAGAAATGTTTATTCACCAACTAAACTATGCACATGACCACTTATCAACACCAAGGCTTAATATAATGACATGATCCACGAACAAAATTTCATTATTTCAACCTTTCGAATCTTAAAAGTCCCACATCTTTGTTTCTTTCCATTACCTTTTCCTTTTGGCTTTTTCTTAACACTAACAATAACATCATTATTCTCCATAAACATGCTATTTAGCCTAAGATAATGGGTCTGCAGAAATAGACTTTTAAGCACCTTCCTAAAATCTAGAATAGCTACAACTCTATATCTCAAATAAGCCAAAAAAAGTCAAACCCATCGATAGACGCCTGTAGTCGTTCACTTCTTTCACTTGAACACATCAAGTGCCCCTTGTTCCATTTAGACACCTGAGGTAGGGCTAGACTGTGCATTTAGACACTTTTTGCTGAATCAGTCAAATATATAGAGTGAGGGTAACACACTCGCCGATGACGTGCCAAAATGACAAATTAAATGAAGACATGTGGCATATATACCAAAAGTAATTGTTAAAAAATAGAATATGAGTAGCAAAAATTATTTTAAAACTATTTAGATAAAAAAAAAACCTATTTTCCCCTTTACTTGAATCTTTCAAATCTCCATTAACAAGAGAATAAAGAATAGAAGATTCTTGTGTACATCTACTAATTTTGGCCAACTTTTCACCAATCTCGTTATTTCCTCCCACCATTTTTAGGGAAAAACTTATTCAAGGAAGGAGATGGAGAACAAATTACCTAAATTCGATCCAACAATTGAGATGAAGAAGAGTCAAAGGGGCTGGGGTGGGAATTTATCGGGAAGAAGAAGAAGAAGAAGAAGAAGAAGAAGAAGAAGAGGAGGAGGGTGGGTGGGTGAGAGGAGAGGGCGAAATAAAGCGGGTTCCAAAGAACTAAAAAAATAACAGGTTCAAAGAATCTTATGTTCTTCTTTTTCTTGTTAAAGGAGATTTCTTCTAGAAGATGGTCGTTTAAGGTGGAAGAAAGGTTGGAAGGAGAGAGAAGGAAGAAGAAAAGATTTAAAAAAACGCAAAGGCTCAAATATGCCCCTAACGTTTGCGAAATTGTACATATTTGCCCGTCGTTAAAAGGTTGGTGCAAAGATGCCCTCAATGTTTTTTTTGGCCATACATGCCCTTGAGTTAACGGAAAATATTGGAGGACATATTTGTTCAGTTTCGCATAGTATAGGGGCATATTTGATCAATTGAAATTCCTGAATATTATGGCACAAATAGTTCTCAGATTTTTTTGTAGTACACTTTATGCTAGCCAATGATTTATTGCAACTGCATTTTGAAACTCCACACTTATCGTACAACCTCTCACTTTTCTCTCTTATTCTTTCACTTGTTTATGAAATGTCAGAAGCTTCAAGTTCTTCAAATAGCTGTGGAAGGGTCTGTGGACGTGGAGTTGTGGAAGGGTCTGTGGACGTGGAGTTACTGCACTCCATCTCACTTATAGAATTCAAATAGTTCTACTAAATTTCGTTTATGCGTGAAATTCGCGAAAGGGTCAAACCACATTGAATGTTATGTAAGAAACTGTATAAATGCTTAAAATGTGGTATTCTTTCTATTATTATTATCAAAATTTTGAGCACTGTGGGAGACATTTTTTCATGTGTCATAAGTCTAATGTAAGTTATCTCCTTTTTTATGTTTATGTTTGCAATTGTTGCATCCATTATCGTGTAGATATTGGGACTGAGAAGACGAAAAATATCCAGAAAGAACTATCCAGATCATCAACAAATTGAAAAATAAAAATGGTATTATCATTAGTAAAAAAGGGGAAATGTTGCTCTTGTTTGTGAAAACAGTCTTTAAAAGATAGTTGTAATTGCATCTGCTCTTTTAGTTGTATAATTTTGATGTAATGCAATGGTGGATAGATTGTAATTACAAATGTTTTTTATGTTTTGGAATGCAATGTTATATTCTACCATAATATTCAGGAATTTTAATGGATCAAATATGCCCCTATACTATGCCAAAACTGAACAAATATGCCCTCAAATATTTTCCGTTAACTCAAGGGAATGTATGGCAAAAAAAAAACCGTTAGGGGCATCTTTGCACCAACCTTTTAACGACGGGCAAATGTGTACAATTTCGCAAACGTTAGGGGCATATTTGAGCCTTTGCCGTTAAAAAAAAAATATATAAAATTTAAGGTCTTCACGCGCCTGTTTGTTGTGCAATTCACTCAAGTTGCAAGGTCAGCAAAAAGTGTCTAAATGACACCGTCTAGCTCTACCTCAGGTGTCTAAATGGAACAAGGAGCTCTTGAGGTGTTCAAGTGAAAGAAGTGGATGACCACAGATGTCTGTCGATGGGTTTGGCCCAAAAGAATTGACTGACCAGAATTAACACATTTATGAATTTTGCTGCACACATTGGGAGTGAGAACCCCAAACCTACCTTTTTTCAAACTTATATAATAGAAGAGGAACATCACAGACGATTAATGAGAAAATCAGAGAGATTCGACATTGAAAGAGTTAAGAACGAACAGAAGCACATAAGATAGTCTAGAAACTCACCAAGAGAGAGATGACACTCCAAGTAGAGTCACAATTGGAAGCAGACAACAGAGAGCGAAATAAAATACTCCCTCCGTCCGGATCAAAAAGAGTGTCTTTTTAGCCTTGGATACACCCCTTAAGAAAATATAAACTCCGTAATTTGCTTATGTTGCCCCCAATTAAGTATAGTATATATTAGAATTTGATCACATAATACTTAATAAGGGCAATTTTAAAAGAATAAAAATATAAACTCCGTAATTTGATTAAGTTTCCCCCAATTAAGTATAGTATATATTGGGATTTGATCATAATACTTAATAAGGGCAATTTTAAAAGAATAAGAGCAAACGTTTCTTGATTTCCTAAGTGGATACTCTTTTTAACAAAAAAAAAAAAAAAAAAAAAAGGACACTCTCTCTTTGATCCCGAGGGAGTAATTAAAATCAGTAAACATTTGAATCACAATTAACAAATAACATGACCACTGATATGAAAGCGCAAAAAGAATCTGATAGTTCCTCCGGAAGTGAGGATTCTTTCCTTGCCTCTCAATATGAGCTACTCATGCATCATTTTCTTTGCTCATTTAATTTTAAAAAAAAAAATTACATAAGGTACCTACTTAAGACTCTTTATTACAAAATATATAAATAATTTTTCTTATTTACAAAATATAATGATATATTACGAAACATGACGGACTTTTCATATACTTTTTTTAGAAAAAATATACTTTAAAAAAAATTATATAGTATTTTTTTAAAAAATAATTTTTATATTTTTTTAAAAAAGTGATTTTGTTTTTGCTCAATGGCTTAAAAAATTACCTCAAATTTTTGTGTATGAAATGTGTATATGTGAGCGAAATTTTTAATATAGTTTTCATACACAAAATTGTGAGCGAAAACTTTAAGCCTTGAATATTGTATGAAAGTTGTTACAATGTTGTTGTACTGTATTAATTTTCCAGAAACCTAATATGAACTTTATATACGAAAAATGTGACTGAAATTCTAAGTCTTGAGCGAGATATACACATTTCATACCATTCTCGTATATAAAATTTTGAGTGTAATGTTTAAGCCTTGATCTAGATATACATATTCATACACAAAAATTTGAGCGATTATTTTAAGTCTTGTATCAAAGTTGTATATAATGTTGTTGTATTTGTATTAATTTTACAGAAATCTAACATGAACTTTATACACGAAAATGTAAGCGGAATTTTAAGACTTCAGCGAGATACAAATTTCATACACACAGTTTTGAGCGGATTAAGCCTTGAACGAGATATATACATTTCATACATTTTTCATACCGTTTTCATACACTAAATTTTGAGCGAACTTTTTAAGCCTTGAGCGAGATATACACATTTCATATATAAATTTTTAGCGAAAAAATATTTTTTTTAATTTAGAAAAGCATGTTTTGTATAGGGTTTGTAATGTTATGTTCTGTAAATATAAAACTATCGTCACATTTTATAAATATTTTTCTTTAAGAGGTATATATACATAGTTGTCCCTTCCAAAAAAAACCTACGTGCATTTGGAGGCTTTTCAATTGTCTGGTCCATCTGAATAGTAAGAGTTGGATTCGGCTCAATTTCAACCTTTGGGTGAAAATCTCAATAACCGACTGCAGCTTCATTGACTGAATGAACTGGTGCCTATACTTTTCTAGGCTCCTGGTGCTGGGCCGAGCTAGGCTACCTAGTAATTTACAACCACCACTCTATCTAGCCTAAGGAATTTGCTATCCGCGCTTTTTAAAAGTATAACTAAAAGAAATTTATATGTGCAACATTTCAACGGAAAGAAGAAAAATCAAATTAAATAAATATAGAATAGAGGAAAACAAAGAAAAGCATTAGAAGAACCTTATGACCTACCTTTTCATAAGTAGTATATAGTAGCAGAAGAACATCAATAATAAATAAACAAAAATATGAGTTGTAGTGCACAATGAAGGAGAAGGAGGGAGTAAAGGAAATCCAGAATTGCAGAGTTATGATACACGTGGCTTGCTAAAATACAAGGGCAGGGCATGTATCTAATTACCAATATTAGATGAGCCAGAATTTTATACTACAATTCATACTCCGTTTTGTACAAATATCCACTGCAGTGATGGTTGTTCACTTCTAAATATGTTAAATTAAATATAATTGAAAATATTTTCCAAAATATGTTAATGAAAATATTTTACTGATAAACTTTACAAATCTCTAAATGATTTTCCTTTGATGATTGGAGTGAACCAAACTTTTCAGGTATCCTTCAAAGACACCAATGCTATTTTTCACAATAATTACTCACGTTATCTTTTTTCGTTTTATTTTATTTTGCTTTGGATTTCCCTAAGATCGCTGTCAATTATTATATTAAACCCCTTTTATGATATACTTTTAATTAATTAACTATGAAATCTGCGTGATCTTCTCTCCAAAAGTACGTGCATGAAGATCGTATCAGATTAATATAGTGCATATTCAAATGTATATAACAAGATAAGGAAGAAAAAGAGTTGAAAGGCACAACTATTTAAAAATTGATTCAATTTCCGATTGTATAAACACAATGGAGAAATTCTTATTGCCTTTTCCAATCGTATCAATTAGTTTGTACACCGAGCTATCATTTCTTAGCACCGAAAACAAAAATATAATCAAATGTCAAATGAAATAATTACTATTTTTTCTATCGGTATTATTTTTCTAATCCTGAAGTTTATATTGGGATTATTTTTCTAATCCCAAATTTGTTTATTGAATTATTTTTCTAATCCCGATAGGATGTACGCAGATCTTACCTCTATCATTGTGGGTATATAGACTGTTTTCGATATACCCTCGGCTTAAGAGAGGTGTAATCAATACAGGATTGCAGGACATTTCATCTAGAATGGAGTATATACCAAGAAGATTTCATACGAAAACAACAATAACTACCATGTCTCAATCACAAGCTAATGGGGGTTGTTAGGACATGAATCCTCAAAATCCATTTTGCCCAACTTGGACAAGTATCAAAGGCAAATACAGTATAAAACCAATCGCAACAAGAATTCCTGATAATTAGAAAGATTTCTGCTAACTTTTTAATTGTAAAGAAAATGAATCTCAGGCCCAGCTCACTTCCAAGAGCTAATTCATGATGTGATGATGTTAGGAGACAACTCAACAGTCCCCCTTCCTGAGTGCACACTTAGACCATGTAAAGTGGAGCCTGGAGAATATAACTTTGTTTGCTTTTCAAACTATAGGTAACGAGTATTTTTCTAACCCTATATATTACTAGAACTACAAGTACCGTTTTAATAACTAATTCAGAGAACGAAAATACCATTTTATGAGCTATATTTATACATTTCTTATGTTACTTTACCTATCCTAGATATTACTAGTACTACAAGTACCGTTTTAATAACGAATTCAGAGAACGAAAATACCATTTTATGAGCTATATTTATACATTTCTTATGTTACTTTACCTATCCTAGATATTACTAGTACTACAAGTACCGTTTTAATAACGAATTCAGAGAACGAAAATAAAATTTCAATAGCTATATTTATACATTTCTTGTGTTACTTTACCTATTTCATGTGAAGAAACTATATAATGAAAGTAATATTTATAACTATTCTCTCACTATTGTAAAATCAAATTTCCCCACAAATAGAGGAAGTATTTGTGGGTGAATTTGTAATTGCTCCTTCCTTAAATGAACCTTATGGTAAAGTAGCATTGGGACCTTTTCAATGATTCAAAGGCCAATTATTTAAAGAGGTAGTTGGAAGAGAGACTCTTGGAATCATTCAATTGTTGTGAGGTCCATCACTCAATTGGTCCAAGACCCTCCCTCATCAACCACAAAAGAGTCCGGAACCAAAATAACCCAATAAAAATTCAAGTGAACCAAAATACTTTCAAAAAAAATTTGGTACAAAAGTACCTATTAACCATGAAGGAGTCGTTAACTGCTTTAGCGCAGTATTTTACTGCGTTAAACAAGTTTTTCTCTCACCTATAGCACAGTAAAATGCTGCGCTATATCACCTAACATAAAAACCCGTCTGGTTCCACCACTGGTCCCTCCAGTGGCAAAAAAAAAAAAAATCAAAAACGCCATTGGAGGCGATTTCAAGGTGGTCCCCACATCAAAATACGTCGTTTTCTATTAATTTTCGTAGGGAAAGTTTAGATTCTCGGTATATTCAAGTCAAGGAGCAAGATTCTAAGCTCAAATTTTGAAAAAAAAAAAAAAGCGGCGAACAACTCGATTAACACAACCCTACAAAAATCTTCGATTAAGGTTTTCTACTATGAACTTTTGTTATTATTTTTGTTATATACATTATATTCGACGCATGTTTAACATTTAATCGTCGTTAATTTAAAAAAAATATATATCAAATTTCATTTTTTTTCTTGATCGGGTTGGGCAGTGGCTGTGGCCACTGTTCCCTTTTTTTTTTGGCTAATTCATTATTTGTTAAATGTTTATGAATTGTTAATTTTTTATATTTTTATGAGTTGTTAATTATTTATAAATTGTTAATAGTTTATGAATTGTTAATTATTTATGAATTGTTAATTGTTTTTGAATTTTTAATTGTTAATGAATTATTATTTTGTTAATTGATTATTTTAAAAATATTAATTATGAATTAATTAGTTGTTAAATATTGATTATGAATTGATATTTTGCTAATTGTTAATGAATTATTATTTTGTTAATTGATTATGAATTGTTAAATCTATATACGTTACGTTAACGATAAAATGTAAAGTTTGTAGGAAAATTTGTGTTGGCTATTTGGTCAACTAAAAATATATCACATATTCAAAATAGAGTTCTAAACAAATATTATTGCTGAATTTCGATTCCCAAACTAATTAACTTAAAGTTCTTTGTCATCACATAATACAAAACCCCGTGTCCTTACTATCACATATTAAATTTACTGCACACTTAATATGGCGAAAGTTATGTTGAAAATAATTATTTTCTTCCAATATTTGGTTGGAGAGTGAAAATAATTTTTGGAAAAGACTATCTAATATGAGCTGGTACTATAGGGATATCGATAAAGCTCTATCCCCGTAGGTTGCAGAGAGCGTGGACTCTTTTACGCGAGCGCCCCCCACATCTCCGCGTCTTAGAGATATTGTTTCGGGGCGGCATCTATCATTGCGTGGCCGTTGGTCGGGTACAGTATGATTGGGCGGTCATTACGACTATGGTTAAGCGGTGGAGGCCGGAGACACATACCTTCCATCTTCGCACTGGTGAGACCACGATTATACTTCAGGATGTGGAGGTCCTCTTTGGATTGCGGGTAGATGGAGAGCCATTATACACTCGGTACGAGCCTTCTCCTGGTAGGACATGGGTGACAAAGTTGACTAGGCTCACCCACTTCGTGCCTGGTGGTGAGGGCCAGATGTCGGGTTCAGATTAGTGCAGGACGTTGTTGATCGTCATGCCCGTTTGTACCTGTTTATTATATTCGGGGACATCTTGTTCCCGAACTCATCCGGTGCCTTTGTCAGTTTATGATATTTGGTCTTCTTAGAGCATCTGGACCGTTTGGGAGACTACAGCTGGGGCGGTGCTGTTTTGGCATACCTTTACAGATGCCTATGTCGAGCGTCTATTGGTGCTGTAAGCGATGTATGTGGATTTTTTGATCTTCTCCAGGTAATATTTTAAGTGTGTGTTCCTTTAATGTAAACAAACCACTTGAAACGACGACTAAAAAATTGTATTTTCTAATATCGCTTACAGTTATGGGCGTGGGAGAGGATGCTACCTTTTCAGCCCGTACCTAGGCATCACCTCAATATTGACATGCCTTATGCGAGGAGGCGGACTGCGGGTTTTGACCGGGATGTGGATATGCACCACAGTATTCTTCCATTCAGGGACCAGCTTGATCACATGACAGATGATGTGGTAAAACTATTTAACTTTACATTATTAATTTAATTAAATGTCTTTTGTACTTGGTGATCACTAATTTATATTTATATGATATGCAGTTATTTATATGGACGTCGTACGCTGCTATATTAGATGGGTTGCCGGCCTTTAGCAGGGTAGGTCAGGGGGTTTGGATGTCGCGGTGTCTATTGATACACCTGGACATCGTTGAGGACCACATGCCCGAGCGCGTCTTACGACAGTTTGGGCATACACAAAGTATACCCCTTGACGTTTGTCATGAGCTCAGACACTACCAGCGGGACGATCGGGCAGCCGTTGATAATGAATTTATGGCTTTCACGGTTGTCCAGCTCCACCGTTGGGAGAACAGGTTGGGCACTTTAGCGGTGGTCGGCCATTTGACTCCCATTCAGGATTACATGTGCTAGTATCATCGGATCACATGTCGATTGATCGGCAACCCAGCTTTGCGTCCCGCAAGGGATGTAGGATACTCAGCACTCACGGGGCAGTATGAGGCATTAGTAAGTTTATCGTATTTAGATTTATTTAATTGTATTAATTGTTATCGTATTTAATTGTTTTACTGTTGAACACAAATGCAACTGGTGGCCGTATAACGATTACGAATGTTGGGGTTAAAGCATATGCCTTACCCCGGGCTTGCGGGACTTGCAACAGAGATGGTACCGGATATTCGAGGATCGTATCCGGCAGGCAGGAGAGTTTAGGCGCATGCAGGAGCCTGTTCCAGAGGCTGAGTATCAGCCAGCGCCAGGAGGAGGACCTGGTGCTGCCAGAGGAGGACGCGGTGCTGCTGCTAGAGGACCTGGTGGTAGAGGACACCATCTGGTAGATGAGGCAGATGAGGCCGCTCCCATTCCCGAGGATGTTCCCGTTGTAGTCCATCCGCAGCCGTTCCAGGCCGGTGGTAGCTCACTTGGTCACTCACCTACGTTTACGTCGGCGCTCCTACTTGCTGAGATACCTGGGTCTTCATCACAACCGAGCCAGAATGCATACATGGAGGAGCGTGATAACCTCGATTGGGCGGCGTTACGCGCTTCATTAGTTGATGAGCGGCCTGTGAGGAATTTAGAGGGACCCAGGATTCTTGACTTCGATGAGTTTAATCCCGGTTAGTATTTAAAATACTTATTTTTTCAGTTAAATTACTTATTTTAAATATATATGTTACTCGTTATTTAGTAATATTTTATATTTTAGGATTCGGCGCTAGCGGGTCCACTAGAGCCACCCACTCAGGCGTTTTCTCATGGGCCTGTCGAGCTAGCGGTGTCTTCTCATGTGATTGTCGAGCCACATGTAAGCTTTTTACTTAAAATCAATTTTATTCAATATAAAGTGAATATTTATTTAATTTTTATAATCTTTATTTGGACTTTGAACAGCATCTCGTCCAGAAGACTACCTCATATTCTGCACCAGACCCATCTCAGAAGCCTACAGACCCATCTCAGGAGCCTACTCAGGCACTCGTTGATACATAGGTTTGATTATTCAACAAGCGTTAATGTATTCAATATAAATATGAAATAGTACTAATTATTATATATTTTTCAAGTTCATCCTTCGGCGCCCGCGGTGGCAACTCCCGACTAGGAAGAGGTCGAGTTTCTAGACCCAACTCAGCCTGAGGTTCTGAGCGTGCCAGCAGGACTAGATCCCAAGAAGAAGCACGTTCTAGTTAAGGGCGCAAGGGTGTTATGTCCCGTGTTTTCGTATATTTGGAAATCGAGAAATAATCAAGATTTGTGTGTTATAAGGAAATATTTTGATTCTAGATAATATGACTATGTTGGTTATGAAACTATTGGTGCTAAGTCATTGGGGAAGGCCGAGGGTAAATTTGGAATTTCAGAAATTAGTTTCGGGAATTACAAAACGGGACTTTTAATGAATTGGGCCAAGAATTGGACAACAAAAATTGAGGCCCAAGATTGTGGGGTGGCCGGCCACTTGGCTTGGCCCAAACCCATTTTTTTTATGTCATGTGCTATACACATGACTCTTATATAGATATATATCATTTTTGGTCTTTAGAATCATCAAGAAAACCAATCAAACAAAAAAAAAAATTGAAGAGCACCTCAAAAGGGCCTCTCGGCCGAAACCCCTTAGCCAACACAAAAAAAATTTCCTAGCTTTGTTTCCAATCTAAAAATCTTGTTCTTCGTGTATTCATAGAGTATGCAAGACGCTCTCCGACGTGATATAATTAGTTAAGCGAAAGAGCGACGTTTGCGGCAAATCGGAATTTCAAGAATAAGGTATGATTTCTATGTTTTTATGTTATGAAATGGGTATATATGTGGTAGTGATTAAAGTTGCATGAAGATTATGGAATTGTGTTGTGTTGAGCATGGCCGTGTGTGTGTGTGAAGGGTGTGTTGGCCGTGAGCCATATTGGTGTGGGAGGAGTAGTGAATTTGATCTTGTTTAGTTTGTTCAATGTGTCGTCGTGGCCTTTATGTCGTAAATGAACGTTTAAGGAATTGAATTGGCGTTGGAAAAGGATTTCGGATCATTACGGGAAAGTGTATACCTTTTGTATATTTGCGTATATCATTGTATATCTTTGATACTAAAGACTTTAAATATGACTTATGGTTGTTGTTAATGAATTCGGAATGAAATAATGCAAGTTAGTATGTTCGTCGGAATTGTTGACGTTTTGAAAGGAATATGGAAAGTGACGAACTTCTTGAATCTATGTATAATGTTGGAACATAATTGGGATGTGATTGAATAATCTTGAATGATTGAATGAATACAATAATGTGGACATAAGTTTGGAATTGTGAAGTTTGAATGAAAGTTGCCAACTTTTATAGTAAAGAGGAATATTGAAGTTAGAACGATTTAGTTGTGGTTTATGTTGTTTGTGACGTTTGGGTTGTTGTTGTTGATGTTTATTGAGCCGAGCTAAGTCTCGGGGGTGTTAGATTTATAGGGGAAATGCTGCCAAAATTTCGGTAGACAAAAATCAAGTTAATGGAAACTTTAAGCCTAAGAATCTCAAATTGGTAACTTTGACCATTTGCAGATTTCGGACGAAACGGGATTTGATTTTAAGGAGAGCATAAGACGTCTATAAGGTATGTAAAGCTTCCCACTTCTTCGTTTGGCATGTCTTAGTGTGTTAGGTGAATTTTGGAACCTCCGGAGCCTTTCTGCTCCTCGAAACCCGATCTACAAAACGACTACTATTCATTCAATTCAATTGAAGCCTAAAGGCTCTATTTTGACTAGAATGCAACCAAATGTTCGAAACCTATCGAAATGTGATCGGGTTACTTTGAAATCATTATGTATGATCTTCTGGCCTTTAAATGTTCGTAAATTATGTTCGCCACCTCAATTTGACTCGAGGTGGGCCCGCTAACCCCGAGACGCCCTATTTGTCCTATTGGGCTGTCCTTTTGAATAAAGCTTGATATGATACTTTCAGTTTTGGAACTTCCTCCCACGAGATATGTATTGAATATTATGATATGCTAAGTTACGTTTTGAGCCATACGTACCATTTTGGAAACATTTTGTGAAATAAAACTTTGTATCGACTAAGTATTCGGTTATTTTGTACTATGAAATGACTTATGAAATCATTATGTTTTGAAAGGCTATTTTGAAATATGATTTGCATTTGTTCGCTCACGACTCCGCTCGTGCCTTACTATGACTTCGTTCACCGGTTCCCGGGCCGGTTATGATTCGTGCGCCCTATGATAATTCGGCCGTATGCTGTGTTACGGTTCCCGAGGCCTCGCCATAGGGCCGGGTTCCGTTTGGAGTTATGCTGTGATATGGCTAGTGATGCGATACGCTCACTTATGTTTGTGTTCGGGGATGTACGGAGATTTGAAACCTTTTGGTGTTATGCTGTGTGTGGCGCCAGCGTCGGAGTGGCGACCACGTTCTCGAGCGTTTGCATGATTTCGTTTGCATTATGTATATGTATATGATTTGATACGGATTTTGGACATACTGATTGGTATTTCCCTTTTGATATCTGGTTTGCTTTCAGTTTTGGCTCATATTTCTGCACTCCGTGCTTTACATGCTCAGTACATATTTCGTACTGACCCCCTTTCTTCGGGGGCTGCGTTTCATGCCCGCAGGTACAGATATTGGTGATCCTCCACTGTAGGCTTCACTCTCTGCTATTTCGGAGTACTCCTTCTTGACTCGGAGTCCACTTTTGGGTACAGACTTCTTTTGCTATGTATATATTCTGTACATTTGACTATTTGGGTACGGCGGGGCCCTGTCTCGCCATATGTCTTTGTTTGAATTCGTAGAGGCCTGTAGTCATATATGTGGGGCGAGGGTCCTATATATGTTCGTTTGATTTTGTTTTCTGGTCTTAAAGCGGTCCGTTTGTTTTGATGGCCCTAAATGACCCTTATGCTTATATTTGCATTTTTGACCGACGATGTCTATTCCGCCGCTCAGTTTGGATCCGATATGACATTTTGATTTGTGCGACCGCTTAAGACATATTTTGATATAAACTATGTTTGGTATGACTTTTATGAAATTCTGAAATAAGTTTGGATTTGACAATGAATATGTAATTTGGTCTGGGTACCCAAGTAGGGTGCCAGTCGCAGCCCACGGGCTGGGTCGTGACAAAGGGCTAGGAGAAGAGGAGATGATCATGACTTGGAGCGCCCGGTTATTAAGAGGAAAAAAGGCGATGGAGACAATGGCGAGGGCGGTGGGGATGGTATGAGTCTTAGGCCTAGGGATAGTCTCCGGCATACTACATATGGGACCCACTAGTACATACAATAATCTTGTACAGTTTAAGTAAATATTATATATTTTAAAGCGTTTCTATTTATATTTATAAATATTATCTTAGTCTTTATTATTGTTTGTAGTATCACATCCTAAATTAATAATAAAAAAAATGTGACGCATTCGAAATAAAGTTAACCATTAATTTAAAAATAACACGAAACCCTAAAACATAATTAGCGTAAAGCTAATGACTACATGTCTTCAAACAAAAATGGACTTCGAGCACTTTTCAACCACTAAAACGACAATCCAAACTTTTGCGTATCCTTGATGTATTGAGCCAACCTTATTAATCGTACAAAAATAAGTAGGGTTCTATATAAAATATTGAAGTTCCGGAGTCTCAAAGCATGATTAATATGCGGCTAAAATACGTAAAAAAGTGTGAAAATGTAATAAGATGGTGTTTTGGGAAAATAGTTGTGTAACACCTCGTAGCTTCGGGCGAAAGTTTGACTCACAAGATAATAATATAATGGAACCAATATGAGGGTTATATGAAGTGTTTTGAAAACCAATTAAGTCATAAGAAATGTCTTTGGGCAAAGAAAAGTTGGAAGCCACTCTACGGGGCATGTTTGCAAGTGAGTTTATAGAAGGTCTTACTTGCAACGACCATAACCCCTTTATTAATTAGGAATTTGGGAAAACTTCCTTGATGAAAGTTGTATCCCTTTGAAATAGATTTCCAACGGTATATTATGGGTCTTGAACAGAGCTGTGTACAAGAAGTTATGCCTATTTTACCGAACACTGTGCAGAACCGATACCCGTCGCTTCTCGGGGCGCGTGAGGGCGCGTGAGAGAGCGCGCGATGGTCCCGCTTCGCGGACCGATCGCGCAACTCTGAGTTTTTAGCTGCAGAATGTTGCGCGATGCACCCGCATCGCGGAACCATCGCGAAACAGGTCAATTTCGGGTCAAAAGTCGGGTTTACGCGTTTTCTTGTTATATTTGGGGTTGGGGTTTATTTCCCCAACACCCCATTCACGAAAATTCTCTCTAAACTCAGAGACAACAAATCCCAAACCTCAAGATCTTCCAAGGTAAGTTTTTATCATGATTCTAGGTTGAATTTAAATCCCTAATCCCTTTTCTAACTTGAGTAAACTCTTCTAATCCATAGAGTTAGGATTGGAACATTATTGTTGGATGTGGAAACCCTAGAACCCGAATTCAAAAGGATTGGACTCCAAAAAGTTAATGTTTCTACTCCCTAATCATTTATAGTTGTGAATTGATGAATTCTTGGGAGAATAATAATTGGGTTTGTTGGAGAGGATTATATGAACTATGCTAGAGTTGTTGGATTGTTGACTTGGGATTGTTGTATTCATATGGGTGATGAAGAATGATGTTAATTGCATCTAATTGAGATTTTAGAAATAACTAGAAGTAATAGAATGAGGATTGGGTGAAGGAAACACCATTAATGAGGGTTATAGAGCTTCATGCCCACTAAGTGTTTGATAAAATGCTTAGATGAACAAAACATGGATATTGTTGCTAATATAGAGTCTCTATGGCTTGTATTGCTATAGATTGAAGTTTGAAGGGATTGAAGGACATTGGGATACGCTCAAAAGTGGGAAGTTAAGGTATGTAGAACTTCCATCCACATGTGGGAATCTCTACGTTCTTCCCCATTATTCGTTTTGTAAAATCTATGAAGTTCAAATCCTAGGGCATTAAACCCAACATGTTGGTAACCCGTAATTATGTATGTATGTACATGAATCCCGTATATATATGTTCGTTAGTGTATTCCTAACCTTCCATTACGGACATTAGGAATCCTAGCTTAATCCATGAATCATGAATTCTTCCTCATGTGTTCTCATTATGTTTATATGAAACTTTATGATTTCATCCAGCAACTTACAAGCATGTTTTCAAGTCAAGTATATATATATGATTATGAACTATTGTTATTACTCATGCATCAAAAACATGTTTTGCAAGACTATGACAAGTTATCTTATGAAACTATATTTACAAGTTATGATTAATGAAAACCATGTACAAGCAAGTTATGATTTATGAAAACCATGTACAAGCAAGTTATGATCATGAATACTATGTACAAGCAAGTTACGTTTCATGATATACTATGGGCAACAAGTGCCACTATTTTACATGTTCATGTTTTGGGAGTTGCATTAATTACCGAGGAGGGCTTCAGATAGCCTGAAACTACGTAGCCACCATAGGATGAGGATCGCTCCACCCATGTCCCGGACGATCTCTCATAATGACTGGATCCTTTCATATTTTATTAAATCTCATGTTCCCTGGCAAGGACTGAGTGTTCTGCTGGCGGGACGCAAGCACCAGACCATGGATCGACTATAAGTTATTGCTCTCCCTACTTATGATCTTTTTACTCATGTTATATATATATATATATATATATGTACTCATGCTCATGCTCATGTTCATGTCCAAGTTTTCAGTTTCAGTTCTTACTATGTTATTCCATGTCCCATGTTGTTTCTTTCGGTTGCTTTACATACCAGTACATTCAATGTGCTGACGTCCCCTTTTATTGCCCGGGGGCCTGCATTTCACGATGCAGGTACGGATTTACAGGACAACCCTTCTGCTCATTAGGATTTGCACGTACCAGCTTATTGGTGAGCCCCATCTCATTCGGGGTTTAGACATTGTATTTCTTTATTTAGTTTTGCATCTAAAGGTATGCTGGGGGCCTTGTCCCAGTAAGTATGTTTTCCAGTTAGACTCATGATAGAGGTTTCATAGACTAGACGAGTCAGTTATGTCATGTCGGATATTTGGAGTCGTATAGCCATTTTGGCTCACTCATGTTTAAACAAGTACTTTGTTAAGTATTATGACTTACTACGTTTTATAAAGGCTCATCATGTATTCGCGTTATATTCCGCTTATGTTATGTATCATGATGATTCAGCAAGCCATGTGGTTCGCTCGGTTACATGCAGTCAGGCACCGAGTGCCGTGTTACGTCCAGGCCATGGTTCGGGGCGTGACAAGTTGGGTGATATAGCGCAACATTTTACTGCGCTATAGATGAGAGAAAAAAATGTTTAGCGTAGTAAAATACTGCGCTAAAGCAGTTAAGGGCTCTGTCATGGTTAATTGCTTTAGCGCAATATTTTACTGTGCTAAAGGTACTTTTGTACCGAATTTTTCTTTTTTGGGGGATATTTCGGTTCACTTGGATTTTTATTGAGTCATTTTGGTTCCGAACTCACGACAAAACAACCAATGAAGCAACAATTCTTGGTTTTCAACCAAGATTTTCTTTTTGCTATTCTCATTAATACCGTTAATAATTCAACATTGCCTTCAATGATTAGAAATTGGATTTGTATCTTTGTAGATCTTGCAAAATTTCATGCTAAAAACGTGTCATTTGTTAGTTTCTCACCCGGTATCTCATATTTGTATTGAAATTTCAAATGATTTAGATTCGTATTATTTAAGGTCCGTTAAAAAGAAAAACATTTTTTACTAAGATATTATTCATATATACTGTTTGAACTCAAAATATTTAGTTAATGATTTGACTATTCATGGAACCTTTGTAGCCTTGCAAAATTTCATGCTAATAATATATTATTTTTTTGGTTTTTCACTTGGTGTTTCAATGAATTTAAATGTGCACTGCGCAAGACCGATTAGAGGTTAAAGTGTTCCTTATCATAATTTGTTTTATATCTATAGCTCAAACCCAAAATTCCTATTAAGGATGAAAAGATCCTATACATTACAATACAATCTCCGGCTGTAAAAAAACATGTCAATTACTATATCATTTAACACGCATTGAGATGTAAAAATTTGGAGTACCGTTAATGTAGGGTGTCTACATCACACCCTTGATGTGAGGTCTCGTAGAGTGTTTATTCTCCCTTGCATAAGCTTGATAGTGTTTACCATGGACTGACATATTTGTGATCAACTTTCTCTCTAACATCTTATTTCCGACATGATTGAAAAAAGAAAAAGGAATCTTACAACAAACATGATTCTTTGAAAAATACTATTTTATCCTTCCTCATTTTCCACCCAAGTCAGACTCTATGAACAAAACTAGATAATGTGAACTCCGTGTAAGCACGAGCCCAACACGAAAAATGAGTTGGTCTGATAACCAAATTATGAAAGTTTTATTATATAAACACAATTACAATTTAAATAGCATTTGTTATAATCCTATATTTTCACGTACAGACTAACGGGGTGAATGCTAGCTTTAGTGAGCTTCTTGCCTTCCACGATTGAAATGAAGGGTTCAAATCCCATTAATTGCATATAATTCCTTTTTCCTAATTGCTCTCTCTCCGGATGTAATACGAGAATTATTTTTTTCAAAAAAAGCACAAAACAACTACTGTATCTTAATCATTTTTAAAGAATATGTGTACACACGTCTTAGTATTTTTTGTGTTCAATCTAAATCCACCTTTTTTCTTTAGTTTTCTCTATGTTTAGCTTTAATTTTTCATGAACTTATTATGACTCAGTTTCTGATACACCCCTTATATTTTAAAATCAAACACTTATACCTCCTATGCTACGAAATTATACAACTTCACCCTATGAGGTATATTTGTACTAAGTATATTAAAATGTAATTATTAAAAATAAATTAAAATTATAAATAAGAAGCTTTTATGTATTTATTTTATGAAATTTAATAAAGAAGATAAATATTTATTTGAATATCTTTATTCACACATCTGATTAAAATAGAGAATAAATATCTTTGAAACATGTATCTTTAGAAACTTATTAATAAGAAATGGACAACTTACTTAATAAGATATACTCGACTATTAGTAATAATTTCCTACACTTTAAACATAATTTACTTTTATTTTATTAAAATATATAAAAATCTTTTAAATATTAATAACACATTTTTTTTAATATTCTATTAATTTTGTACAATAAGCAAATGTGGAAGTAAAATTTAATCATAACTTATATCTGAATTTGTTTCTTCGAATAAAATAAATAAAACATCTTACCGTAAATATTTATTATTTTATGCTTATATAAATGGAGCAGTAATGATCCGGTGCACGCAAAATATCACTACATCATTGAGGACCCCACGCATGATTCTTTATGTAATGGCTTAAATGCCCTCAAAATGAATTTTAATCTCCAATAACTAACATGTTGATCCATGTGGCTTACTAACTCTTCTAATATAGTATAAATATAAACAATTTAGAAATTTGAAATCTCTTCCCCTCAGTAGCTATAAAAAAACAAAACAGATACAAAAGATCAGAAAATTTGTTCATACATATATTAATGTGCTAATTCTAAATAGTAGAATTCTTCTCCTTGCCGCAAATACTTCTTCTCAATTGTATGTCTCTATGAATACGGTATCAAATTTAACTCATATAATAAAGCTAGGAGTGAGAGAGAGGTTTCAATAGAGTATTTCTCTTTGAAAAAAATACATTGTATATATTAGGTTAAATTATATTTACGTATATATAATATATGTTTGTTCCTTTAATTTTTTCCAGTGTTTAATTCATTATATTTTGAGTCATCTTAATGAAAATTATGACTTCGGCATCTAAGTGTGACCGTTCGACTCGTTGAGCTTGAATGGACATCGCCCAAATTGAAACATGAAAAAACTTTTCAGAAGACAGAAAAAATACTTATCTGGCATGAAAAAGACAGGAGATAAAAAGGACAAAAAGAAAAAGTGTATATCAGCCACACTTCCATAGAACTGTTCAGCGTAGAATTGAGTGGCAATTCGTTGATAGAGTTGCTGCCTTATATTTTTCTGGTAAGGTTCATTTTTGTAGCCAAATATTTTCCTTTTTATTTTCCAGGGCAAGGGATGTCCGTTATTTAATTTTAACAAAAGAAATAATGAGTTGGATCAATTTTCTCTTTGCTTTTCTGATTTTCGCCGGTTCTTTTGTGTACTATTTTTAATTTTGAATATAGTTTTTTCATTTAAGAAGTTTAAGTATATAAAATAAATAAAAGGGGATACGAGCATTTTGGTCCCTTAATTATTAGTAAATACTAACTGGATCCTTGAGCCGGCACAACTAAGCGTATTTAACTTCTAATTAGTAAAATGATACAATTTTGGTCTGTTTATATAAGAATTATGATACATTAAAGTATCTTTAGAATTATATTATGGAGTAACAATACAAACTTAGCATGATAAAATTCATAATTGTATGATGTAACGATTAATAGTAATTAGTTAAATTTATAAGGACTCACTTGAAAGGGGATCAAATGTGCATATTTTAATTACATAAAAATATGGTAAAAGGATAAAATATACTTCTCTACTTTCTTTTATTATAATGGGCCGGGGTTTGTCATGTAAGGGTTTGGGTATTTTTAGTGAAATTTGGTAATTTTGTGGGAGTCGGAGTTTTTCATCCAATTAAGGGTACAAATATATACTTTGTAGATGACAGATATATTTTTGTTCACAATCACTAATAGGTTAATAAAAGAAAGTAGAGAGATATATTTTACGCTTTTGCCCAAAAAAATTGTAGTAAATATCAAAATAAGAATTTATCAAATATTTGGGGATTAAAAGTGTCAATTCTCAACCAAAAAAGAGTAGAACAACAATGTCCATGTGGGGAACAAGTTACCGAGTACGACCTTTCAAGTTTCACAAAAACACCAACCGACTCCCCTAACTTTTGTTGTCTCTTACGTAATCTTTACCCCAATTTTACAACGTAATTACCAGAATGCCACTCAATTACTAGTTCCACACCTACTCTCAGTAATCTCACTGCAAATGTGCCCGCTCCACTTCCCCCAAAAATTACGTACTCTCTTGTCTCTCCATCTAAATTTATGC
Organism: Lycium barbarum; assembly: GCF_019175385.1. Taxonomy (NCBI): domain Eukaryota; kingdom Viridiplantae; phylum Streptophyta; class Magnoliopsida; order Solanales; family Solanaceae; genus Lycium; species Lycium barbarum. The sequence continues at coordinate 22,666 of NW_026843506.1, forward strand.
TCCGTAATATCAAGAGTCAAATTTCTAAATTTTAATTGTGAATACAGATATAAATTTTAAATTTTTTGAAATGTAATTTATATATTTGAAAAGTATGTAAAAGTATTATAAATTATAATAATTAACAACTTAAATATTTAGAGAAATTCTGATAAAACAAATTAATACTCTCTCAAATTCCAACTTTGTCTCATAAATTAAAACATAAAAAGTATATTAATATTCCTAAAAGGCCCTCCTTCATCTCCTCCTCCATATATCTTCTTCCCCTCTGTCTCTCTTAAAAAAGTTGTCTATCTTTTCTTATTATTATAGTGAGAGAAAAGAGGATTCAAGAATCATCAAAAGTCCCTTATTTATCAAACACCTTATCATTGTCATCACTCATCATCAAAAGCCCTGGTTCAATCTCACATAAAATGCGTGAGATAATTTTTTTTTCCTAAAGCAGACTAAAACAGAAAATAAGACACAAGACGGAGGGGCGGAAAAGTTTCACAAAATACCAACCGACTCTCCCAACTTTTTTTTTTCCATTCGGTGTCCAGTATGCGCATTAGTATGTCGGGGTCTATCGAAAACAATCTCTCTATCCGTCACAAGGTAGGGATAAGGAGTACACATACTCTACCTCCCCGAACCCCACCTAGTGGTAATGTTGTTATTGTTGTCCAGTACCAAATTGGGCACTGACTAACTTTGAATTTGCACGGGCAATTTGCAGGATTGCCCTTCGCTGGGGGTGGTCTTTAATTTTTGCCCTGAAAGTTTCTTGGTTTTGGGTTTGAACTCTCGCTTAGTCAAAAATTAAAAAAAATCACAAGACAGAGTTTGGATTCGCACGACATAGTTTCAAACTCTACCTTAAGGTATTAAGACAAAATTCTGACTTGCGAAATTTCTTTTGTTTTTTATTGAATTGGGATTCGAATCCAGAATCTCAGGCGAAGGGCAAAAATTAACGGAAAAGGGTCAAAATTACCCCTGAACTTTCGAAAATAATTTATTTATACCCTTCATTATACTATTGGGCCAATTATGCCCTTACTGTTATACTATGAGTCAAATATACCCCTGAACTTTCAAAAATAGTTTATTTATGCCCTTCTTTATACTATTGGGCCAATTGTGGCCTTACCGTTATACTATGGGCCAAATATGCCCTTAAGTTACACGGTCTGCCACGTGTCACAATCACAATGGCCAAACCCATTTTCCCCTATAATTACACTCAGATTAAATTAATCACCAAATCCGACCGTTACTTTATTTCACCCAACCCATTTTGGTTATTTCAAACAAATAAAGTACTTGTACTCGTTTTGTTTGCATTGTTTTGTTTGCCTAAGTTCTTTGCATTGTTTTCATTTCTATGAAGAAAGGATAAATTTATTTTTTGTTACTGTAACGATCATATTAACACAACAACAACCCAGTGAAATCCCACATCGTGGGGTCTGGGGAGGGTAGAGTGTACGCAGACATGACTCCTACCAAGGTAGGACGGCTGTTTCCGAAAGACCCCCGGCTCAATAAAAGCATAAAAAGAAGTCAGATAAGGTTAAGCGATTCGGATAAGAGATTTAAAGAGACATGGAAATGAAATAATGCAAGCGACACAGATAACACATGATAATCAGAGCACAGGAAATAACAGATAATAGCAGAAATCGGAGCAGATGACACAAGATAACCAAAACACAGGAAATAACAGATAATAGCAGAAATCGGAGCACAAGAAATTATATTGCAATAATGCGACTACTAATAAGAACGGATAACGAGACTATCTACTAGCCTTCTACCCTAATTTGGGTCCTCCAAACCCTCCTATCTAAGGTCATGTCCTCGGTAAGCTGTAATTGCGCCATGTCGTGTCTAATTACCTCTCCCCAATACTTCTTCGGCCTACCCCTACCTCGTCTGAAACCATCCATGGCTAACCTCTCACACCTCCGCACTGGGGCATCTGTATCTCTCCTCTTCACATGCCCAAACCATCTCAATCTCGCTTCTCGCATCTTGTCTTCCACTGAGGCCACCCCCACCTTATCCCGAATATCCTCATTCCTAATCCTGTCACTCCTGGTGTGGCCACACATCCATCTCAACATTCTCATCTCGGCAACTTTCATCTTTTGAACGTGAGAGATCTTAACTGGCCAACACTCCGCCCCATACAGCATAGTCGGTCTAACCACCACTTTGTAGAACTTGCCCTTAAGTTTTGGTGGCACCTTCTTGTCACATAGCACTTCGGAAGCAAGCCTCCATTTCATCCACCCTGCCCCAATACGATGTGTGACATCATCGTCAATCTCCCCGCTGCCTTGCACAATAGACCCAAGGAACTTGAAACTACTTTTCTTCTAGATGGCCTGGGTACCAAGCCTTACTTCCAAGTCAGCCTCCTGGGGTGCTTCAGTAACAATCATATTAACGTGGTGAAAAATTATATTTGAGTTTTCGTTTTGTATACTACCATATTTTACATAAACGAAACGTATAACGAGATAAACAAAACGTGTATAGGTACTTTATTTGAATTTTAAATAAACAAAACGGGTTGAGTGAAATAAAGCGACGGGTTGGATCCCGTGATTAGTTTAATCTGGGTGTAATTATAGGGGGGAATGGGTTGAGCCATTATGATTGTGATACGTGGCAAACCGTGTAACTTAAGGGTATATTTGGCCCATAGTATAACGATAAGGGCACAATTGTCCCAATAGTATAACAAAGGATATAAATAAACTATTTTCGTAAAGTTCAGGGGTATATTTGGCCCATAGTATAACGGTAAGGTCACAATTGACCCAATAGTATAATAAAAGGTATAAATAAACTATTTCCGAAAGTTCAGGGATAATTTTGGCCCTTTTCCGAAAAATTAATAACCACTCTAAAAGAAGGGCAATCCGCGCAAAAAAATGATTTTACACTGCATAGGCCCATTTCGGAAAAGCTCATTACTAAGAATTTTTCCCCCTTGTTGTCTTTCAAATAGTCTTTACCCCTCTTTGTACAATTTATTCACCAAAATGCCTCTCAACTACCAATTATAACACCTGCTCGTCCCTCCATAATCTCAGCAAAATCTACTCTCCCACGTTGCTCCAAAAAAAAAAAAAAAAAAACTTATATAAATAGTCCTTAATACCTCACTTTCAGATCTCCTCCTCAATAGATCCTCTTCCCTTCTCTCTCTCAAAAAGTTAGAGAAAAAAGAGGATTTTCAAGAATCATTAAAAATGGCTTCTTTATCAAACACCTTATCATTATCATCATCAAAATCACTCGTTCAATCTCACCTTCTCTACAACCCCTTATCACCCCAACAACCTCAAATTTCCCTTGGGAGGCGCCACCGTATCTCAGCCGTACACGTGTCAGAGCCTGCAAAAACTAAGCAAAAATGGAGTCTTGATAGTTGGAAAACTAAGAAAGCATTACAATTACCAGAATACCCATGTGAGAAAGAACTTGAAAGTGTTCTTAAAACACTTGAATCAAGCCCACCACTTGTGTTTGCTGGTGAGGCAAGGAGTTTAGAAGAGAAACTTGGTCAAGCTGCATTAGGGAAAGCTTTTTTATTGCAAGGTGGTGATTGTGCTGAGAGTTTTAAGGAATTCAATGCTATTAATATTAGGGATACTTTCAGGATTTTGCTTCAGATGAGTGTTGTTCTAATGTTTGGTGGTGAAGTCCCTGTCATTAAGGTAAAAAAGATTCTATTTTTATGACTTTCATTCAAATTATGTGTTTTGATGGGCTAGAATGTGGGTTCTTGCTGTTTATTAGTTCTCAATTTTATGGATCTGTGTGAAAATTGTGCTAATATAGATGTGTTTGGTAGCAAGGATATGTTTTCTTTATAAAAAGATTCTATATTTATGCTAAAATTTGGGTTACTCTGTTTGTTAATTCTCATTTTTATGGATTTGTGTGAAAATTGTGCTATTATGTTTGAACCCTTTTACCTTTTAAACCTTGTTGTAGAATAATTTCATTTTGGATGTTCTAAATTTTTTGACGCTGTTCTATTTCTATACAATTTCTATAACTTCCAAGAATTTAAAGTCATTAATGATTAAACTATTCAAATTTTGAACTCTGATAGGAGTTTTCTCTGTCAAGCTATTTCAACCACTATTTCAATATTTTCTTCTTTATAATTAATGTAAATATTTATGCCAAGTGAAAATCATGAAGTGTATATTCAATATTTCATATGAGATGGAACCAAGGGAGTATGTATGTGTGTGTCTGTGCGTGTGTTATGTGTGATACATATATGTTATGTGTGTGTCTGTGTGTTCTTGTTTGTACATCCAATATATGTATACATATATGATATATGCATGTGCTTATCTATATTTGCTCTAGTCAAGTGTTTGTGTTTATAAGTTGTAGTTACTTGAATATATAGAATGCGGATCACTATAACGAGCTTTGTGAATTGAAAGAAGTCATGATATTAAACTTAAATTGTTACATGGTTAATTATAGGTTGGAAGAATGGCGGGCCAGTTTGCAAAACCAAGATCAGATCCATTTGAGGAGATAAATGGAGTGAAGCTGCCAAGCTACAAGGGTGACAATATCAATGGTGATACATTTGATGAGAAGTCAAGAATTCCAGACCCTCATAGGCTTATTAGGGCCTACATGCAATCTGCTGCGACGCTTAACCTTCTTAGGGCTTTTGCTACTGGAGGTTATGCTGCAATGCAGAGAGTCACTGAATGGAATCTTGATTTTGTGGAGAACAGTGAGCAGGGAGATAGGTATGGATATTTTAATCTTTAATCAAGTTTCACGGCAGATTCTATATAGGCGCTTGGACATAAAAAAAATGTGATATTCGAAAAAAAAGTAGTAGCTGAAAAAACGTTGAAAATCGGTATTCGGAAATCGAGTTGTGCTTGGACATGCATTTAACTTGAAAAAAGTTGAAATTTTGTGAGTGGAAAAAGAAAATTCACTTGAAAAATTGGTCAAAATCACTTTTCAAACTTGAAACTTATCTTCAAAAGTTTTTCAAACAATGAGTTCACTGTATATGACTAAACACTGTTTTGGGCTTTTTTTTATTTTTTTAATGTGCCTATGTCTTTTTCAGAGATGAAAATTGGAAAGAGTTCCATGGCTATGCTTCTCAGTTGTACTTGGGCCTGAAGTGCCAAGTTTTTGTCGTTACAACTAGTGGTCAATTTCACATGCAGATTCATCTAGGTTAGGTTAATCAGATGATTTTAAGTCTAATATGTTGATATTGGGGAATGTTTTGTAGGTATCAAGAACTTGCTCACAGGGTGGATGAAGCGTTAGGATTCATGGCTGCTTGTGGACTCACACTCGAACACCCTATCATGTCGACAACTGATTTCTGGACATCCCATGAGTGCTTGCTTCTTCCTTATGAACAAGCACTTACAAGGGAGGATTCAACTTCTGGTCTTTTCTATGATTGTTCTGCTCACATGGTTTGGGTTGGGGAACGAACTAGGCAACTAGACGGTGCTCATGTCGAGTTTTTGAGAGGAGTAGCAAACCCTCTTGGCATAAAGGTATGTATAACTTCGAGTGCTAACCCATTTTTGTGCATCGAAATGTTACTCCCTCCGTCCTAAATTAGCTGTCATGTTTCGTTTCTCGAGAGTCGATTTGAGATTCTTACCTAATTGTCTTAGTCAATGCTGTTTTTGTTAGTTACCTAAAGATGGCGGTTTTATTGCAGGTGAGCCAAAAGATGGATCCAAACGAGCTAATTAAACTCATTGACATCCTGAATCCAGCCAATAAGCCTGGAAGAATAACTGTAATTGTGAGAATGGGTGCTGAGAACATGAGAGTGAAACTTGCCCACTTGGTCAGGGCAGTACGAGGAGCTGGTCAGATTGTGACATGGGTTTGTGACCCAATGCACGGGAACACCATCAAGGCACCATGTGGACTCAAAACCCGTGCTTTTGATTCGATCCTGGTATGTTTCATCTGTGCATCCTATTTATGATTCTAGGGTAATATTACCTTGTACAATGAAAAGTGTTTCACGACTTTGGGAGAGAATTCAGCTAGATACATGTTCTCTTAGAAGTGAAATGGATTGAGGTGGCTGCTTCCCATGAAATGAGAGATCCTTTTGCTAGATATTTATCTGTTCAGAGACTCTTACGGGTTGTTTGGTTGCGGGTTAGAGTTATGCTGGCATTAGTAATGTAGGAATTAGTTATTCATGTATTATTTATTTCATCTTCTACCCCCTATAAATAATACATAGATTCCCCCGGATTGTAAACTGGTAACCAAATACCGTACTTGGTGCGCTGAACTTTATACTTAACAACTTAAATGCTACCAAAGTGCTACTAGTCATGCTGGTTTTAATACATGAATAACCCACTTCCTAACTAGCGACCAAACAACCCCTTTGTTGAAACCGCATATATACGTGCTTCCCTAGAGGTAGATTATCAGAGGCTTAACGTCACAATAAAAATAAAAATAAGTTTATGTGGTTGAAAGTGTTTTTATTTTTTTTTATTTTTATCTGAATGACATATTGTACTAAATTGGCAGGCTGAGGTCCGAGCTTTCTTCGATGTGCATGAGCAAGAAGGCAGCCACCCTGGAGGTATCCATCTAGAAATGACAGGGCAAAATGTGACTGAATGCATTGGCGGATCAAGAACAGTAACCTATGACGATTTGGGCTCTCGTTACCACACACATTGTGACCCAAGATTGAATGCTTCCCAGTCTCTTGAACTTGCCTTCATCGTAGCTGAACGACTAAGAAGACGAAGAATAGCCTCTCGACGCGGCCTGTAGGCTTCTCTAATTTATCCGTATTTTTTTAATCTGCAGTCTTTGTTCTCTTGTGAACCAATGTTTCTTGTTGAAAGACATGGAGTAAATAGGTTTCCTGCAGAGCTCAATGGGGAAGTGAACAAGTAAAATTAGTCGATTTATCGGGTACCCTTTCTGTTTATTTTAGTTTGGACCGTAAGTTTAGGGTATAAGGGGGTTCAATTTATTTATTTTCCTTTTCTTGATGTGTGAATGTTATTTTGAGATACTGGTTCTGCAGTGGAGTCTAATGTGTTTGCCTGCCTTCTCAAATTTTGTTCATCTTACTGCGATTAGATTATAAATTTCTTCCCTAACTGTTGAGGATTTAGGATGGCCTTCTCACTTCATGGTTCTAGATGGTAGGTCATGGTGCAGCTAAATTTGCAACATAACAAAAATAGATACTACTGTATATGAACTTAAAATATCAACCTATTAATATATGACTGAAATTGTTTGGTGTACAGACAACTACAACAACATACCCAACGTGGTCTGAGAGGATAGGATGTGTGTAGACCTTACCCTACCTTTGTGGGGTAGAAAGGTTGTTTCTGATAGACCGATTCAAAAGAAAGAAAAGACCTTTGTGGGGTAGAAATGAGGTTTCTGATAGATCTCGACTCAAAAGAAAGAAAAGAATTTGAAGCATGATATCAAAAGAAATATGAAAATAAAATATCAAGCTAAAAAGCAAATGGTGCAACAAACAGTAAAACACATCGAAGAAAGTAAGTTACGCGATTACTAATGCACGCTACTGAGAAGGAGAATGCTCGATTACCTACTAACCTTCCATCTTAATTCTCTACCTTCACACTTTCCTATCTAGGGTCAAGTACTCAATAAATTGAAGTTGCGGCATGCCCTGCCTAATTAACTCCCGCAGCTCTTCTTCAGCCTACCTCCGCCTCTCCTCTCCTAACTCCCGCTATAGCCAGCCACTCACACCTCCTTACTGGCGCGTCCCCTTCACATGCCCGAACCATCTCAGTCTCGCTACCTTCATCTTGTCCGCCACGGGAGCCACTTCCACCTTGCCACATATAACTTCGTTCCTGATCATATCTCTCCTAGTATGCCCACACATCCATCTGAGCATCCTTCGTTCGCTCCTCATACAGACTACTAGTTATGCATAAATTCTGATGTAAAAATTGCTTATACGATGGAAAATAATATAAAGTAATTATAACTTGTAATGCAGAGATTTGAGCCTTTTTATCTTTAATTACTATTCATATTTCATTGCTATGTAGAGATTTGAGCCTTACAATCTTTAATCTCTCATTCATATTTTACTACTACACAGACTCATCCTAACATTCCCCATTTGACTGATTGTTGATGAGCAATTTTTAATTACCAAATGGACCTTCCCAGAAAGTAAATTTAATGTGGCCGATACTCTTTTTTTTGGTTTTTGCAATCAGTTTCATGAATTAAGATATGAGGTGAACAGTACAACCAACCAAACATTGAACTAACTATAACATATGCAAAAAATTTATGCTGTGATTGTTTTTTGTTACTATAGTAACATAAATAACCACTTACCATCCAACAGGATCATTCTAGTGTACAAATACAAGAGACTTTGTCCAAGTTCAAATGCAAATACGAAGCACAAACTTACGCTAGGTAACTACTACACTGTCTCAACTAAAACTAGATCAAAATAGTCTCCTGATGTCTGCATTCATCAGATTTTGGTACCAGTCATGTGACATCTTTTAATAGTAAGGCATGAATCGCGCAGGCCTCCTGAACCTTGGAACTTTTCTGCAAACACGCGAAATAGTGAAAAAGAGTCAGTTCACATGTAACAAGTCAAGCTGTGAAAGGTTTGAGATAATCAAAGTGAATCAAAATTCTCACCCATATCCGTATGGGGAGTAGAAATAGGGGGCTGCATAAGGCCTTCGAGACCTGTAACCTGAGTATGGATTGAAGCGCCCTGGGCGGAATTGCTTCATCCCTGGAACATTAGTTCTCTTAGGCATCACCTGCAAAATTTGTAGGAGCAGCATTAGAAGCTATGTACCACAAACACAAACACAAACACAAACACAAGTACCAGAGGTATGATAAGAGCTGCGCATGAAGACAAACTTTTTTAAAATTAGGAGGGCTAATACACTATACAACAGCATCGTTTTACAACATGACCTTAAAGTATGCCAATAATATACGCCCTCACGCATCTCGACTATTGCACTGTGTGTATGCTACCTCCCACCAGCACAAATACCAGATAACTCTGACCGCTTAAGCTTATGTAGAAAAGGAAAAAGAACACCTTATGTTTTTTGTCACGGCTGGAATTTGAACCCTAGTCCCAGAGTCTTTGTTCCACTTCATTCTCTCAAATTTATAAGCCATAAATGTAACTCAAGGAAAAAATGACTTTGAGTTACTCAAAGTATCAAAACTATATATTATCATTCTCAAAACTTTTTTTTTTTTTTTAAAATGGAGTCTCAAACTCTCAATCTAACACAATATAAGGAACTTCAACATGTTTTTGCTTAGGGTAGGAGCTAACTCATCTTCTTCTTCACTAGTGCAAGTTTCTATGACATGCATACTCTCCCAACCTGATTGTGAATTTAAAATTCATAATTTGCCATGAACTCATAATTATGTGAAAGAATACCATCTCTAGCCTTTGAAATTTCATTAAAATTACAGAATATTGGAATGATTTTCAGTGACCAACCAAGGCTTTCCGCTAGATTAGAAGAGCAATATGAATGAGAGAATTAAATGAAAATAACATTTCATATATAGTCTGCTTGCATGATGCGATAAGCCCTTGGAAATTTCACTATTCAAAATTTGTTATGATATTTTAAATATATATAAGCTGATTTGATTCTATTCATGGTGGGTTGTCGAATTTCTCTTTTTTCTTTTTTTCACTTCATTATCTCTTCTTTATTCGTTCTACCCAATATTTGGACGGGTTTAGAAACCAGTAATTATCGATAATTATTTAAGACTGAAACACCATCTTGCAAACATCAAGCAAGACAAACAAATAAATAACAGCAAGATACTCCTATATTGATTATAAACAGATTGGCCAGTTCAAGTTTCTAGCAAATAGGCCAGTTCAAGTTTCTAGCAAATTGTTGCTCCTGAGAACTTTCACTGTTTTTATATGTTGCTTTCACTGGTTTACCTTCTTTTCCCATTTTGCAGATCAAATGAAGAAATTCTATTCAGGTAAAAGAAATGAATTTTACCTTCAACTGACGTCCATGCAGTTCAGACTCGTTCAGCTGGAGTGCCTCCTGGACAGCTTCTTGTTCAACGAATTCCACATATGCGAAACCTTTGGGTTGGCCAAACTTATCAGTTAGAATAGTAACTCGATTGACAGTCCCACAAGCCTGGAAATGCTGCTGAACTTCTTCTGGTGTGCATGCATAGTCAACCTGTCAAATCAACACAAAACACAACCTTGTTGAGAAACATTACTCACAACTACAACTGACAAATTGTTGAGTAGGAACTTGACAACTTCCATGATGGAAAACTAATTTTTTTTGGCAACGAGAAAGAAATAAGTTTTTTGAGCTAAGTTTTAACTACAAAGAGCACGACCATCCCAGTACATTAAACCTATCTTGGCTTCAACTCTTATGCTTCACACTATCTACGGGAATATCAATTCGGGTAGCCAAAGGAGAAACAATAGAATATGGCTGAATACAAAGTAATGACACCTCACCATAACAGGCTTAATCAGCTAGTCAAACCTGAATACCACGTCCACCAGCTGCCAGCAGCAATCAGACTCCGCAACTAGAATTTGCATGGCAGTGCCTAGGCTTTGCGACTTATAGACAAATATCTGCCTTCTTGTTAGACGGCAGAGCCTTGAATCTAATGTACAAATACTCCATTACCAAAGTGATTTTCATAAGAATTGTTTCTTATTACGTCCCCGTATTATTTTTCCATGTTCTGTCTTTTTTTATGCCTCAAAGGGCTTTTTCAATTCCATCTTTTTTTTTTCAATGGGGACTTTCCTTTTTCTTTTTCTTTTTTGGTAATATCTTTTCGTGACTTTTCATCTTTCTTTTTTTTTTTTTTTTTCATTCTTTTTTCGATTAAAACTTCTCCACAAGTCAAACATGTAGTTACAAATGCTCCCTAAGTAAAACATATCTAAGATCAGAACTACTCTTGTCCACCATCAAAAAAATTGGTAAGACTGCCACTGTATTCAGAAAAGTGAATTTCCCTGCGATCATAGTGAGCGAACGTCAAAGCTGGCTCTCAGAAGTATCAAAGTCAAACCAAGAGGAAGACAACATCAAGAGAAGAATTTAACTTCCCAATAACAAGAAAAGAAAAGGATAAGGAATAAATGAAACAAAAAAAAAAAAAGATAATGACACCGATATCGCGCACAACAAATTTCTTTTGTATCTGGCAGAAACCCAATATCTCAGGAGACGTTTAGTTTACATACTAGTTATGCAAGGCTTATAATGTTGGGATTGTTTATGTGTTGATTAATAATGAAGTGATTGTTATGAAGGATCAATAATGAGGACTTGAGGAGATTGTTATACATAATTATACTTTTAAAAGGGCATTTTTGTCTTTAAATAGCTTAATCCCTCTAATTGCTAATACATGTATTGTTTTTCCACATTTTATCCAACATAACATAATATAGAGATTCCCGCATAACTTACTGGGGGTATATTATTTCGCATAAGTTATGCGTTTACTATCTTTTTCTTATGCTGCCGACCAAACACTTCATTTTCTATGTGAGATTATGTTGAGATTAATTATGTAATACAACAACCAGACAGCCCCTTAGGTTATTCTAAGATATCAATGAAAAGGATAAGAAGTGCATGACAAAAGGTTCAGATGAAGTTCTATAATTTCACGGAATTATTGGTGTTGAACCCCACAGGTAAAATACAGTAATTTCATGCAATAATGAGTTCCACTAGAAAATCAAACACGGGAATTACTAACAAGCATAGACCAAGTTCTACAGAAACATGTTCAACAGAGCATTTCTTAAAAATGCCAAACAACAAGTGAACAATACAGATTTCTGATTCTTACATTGCCAACAAATATTGATCGTGAATCAACTTCCTCCTTGTTTGCCTGTGAAGCAGTTTCACTTGCAGGATCTGCTACACAAATGATTGGCAAAAAGGATCCAATTAGAAAAGGACAAAGAAAAAAGTACTACTATCTTTCAATTTTGTTTTAAAAAACAATGCAGTGATAACTAAGAAAACATTGTTAACAGGCTAACCAACAAGTCATAGGTTCAAAACAGGACAGAATGACGTAGGTCGGTTTACATTGCATGCATAAAATTCGTTAAAACAAAAAATATTACAAATGAAAGAATCCAATATAATAGTAATTTTCACGAAAACACAATTGAAGTGTTGAAATTCAGCTAAAAGTCAAATAAAACAAGACACAGTTTCAGCAAAATACTAATGACCACAGATGCCCAAGTCATCCATGGATCTACGAGTTCCCCCACCCCTCGTAGTCCAATAGTCGTAGGGTGGTCAACTAAGAGGGCGCCTATCTCCTCTTCAAACGTGCCTTCAACAACCTAGCTCCAAGCCGACTCTACCTGAAGAAAACTTTTAGATATTGAAGTACCCTCTAGACGATACTACTTGTTTTCTCGGTAACTAGTAAAAGACTAAAAAAGTCCCATCAAGATAGATTGAATTGACGACCTACAGTTACCCTACAGAGACCTGCATTTTAAGCACTTAAATGTTAAATATTCATGCTTGAACAAATTATTAGGCCAAGGAAGAAGCGCATCCAACCATATTAAAACATGACAAATAAATAAAGAACCTTCAGAGAGAGATGCGGCAGATGCTATCGCACCCACACAATTTTTTTCTAACAACCTATATATAAACCACTCTCATTCAATGTCCACAATTCTATGACAATCAAGGATCAGCTGATCCTCTAAATTGAACAAGTGTCATTAATAAGCGACAACAATAGAGTCACTTATTGTACCGTCTGCTCCCTTTTTGTATTAAACTCTTTCATTCTTCGTCTATTTCTATATTGGAAGCTCTTTAAATTTAACTCTTCATTTTTTACATAATGACATACTCTTTTATAACCATAGAAATGTCATGGCATGTTTAAGACCACAAGTTCTAAGGCACTTATGGTATATATGCTAAAAGTTCTTGAAAATCGAATAAATGTTCAGACAGCACAAACACAAGTTCTCCTCCCAAAACGAGAAAGACAAAATCTTCTCGATCAATTAAGATAGTAATATCTAAAAGATCACAAATTTGGTCAAAAAGAGCAAAACAATATTCAATTTCTGAAAACCCAATGAACTTTCAGATAGCGAAGTACAAGAACTCCTCGAAACAAGACAAATTGACAAAAGAACTTTCATCAAGTAAGCTGTCAAATACTCCAAAGATCAAAACTTTAGTCTACAAGATCAAAGCAACATCCAATGCTTACAACAACAACAACCCAGTGAAATCCCACAACGTGGGGTCTGGGGAGGGTAGAGTGTACGCAGACCTTACTCCTACAACAACATCCAATGCTTAAGAACCCAATAAACATTCATAACACATATGCAATTACTCCTTCCAAACCAATAAATACAAAAGATCTTTGATCAATTAAGACGGCAATAACCCAAAGATCACAACTTTGTCAAAAACAACAAAACAATATCCAACTTCTGAACATCCATTCAAAGTTCAAATATCATAAAACAAGTACTCCTTCCAAACAATGAGAAAATATACCATTTATCAATTTACAGTAGCAAATACCACAAAGATCATAACTTTTCTCAAGAAGAGCAAAACAAAGTCTAATTCTAGAGAACCCAATAAACTTTCAGATAGCAGAAACATAAGTACTTATCAAAAACACAGAGACAAATATAAAACCAAAAATATAAGGACAAAAAAAGTTTCAAAAAATATAAAACCTTGGACAGAACCCATCTCTTTTTCAACCTTAGCTTGCATCTCACGAAGAGCTGCAGCTTCATCTTCCATCTCCTTCAATCTCTTCTTCATCTCATCCAATTCCTTCAATTCCCCCCCAAAAAAAAAAAAAAAAATCATCAATAACATCTCAATTTTCAGATTAAATGCTTACATATACTCTTAATATAACCCATCATCAATAACATCCAAAGATTCAAATGCTTATATGTACTTCAAAAAAAAAAAACATCATCAATAACATCAAAAGATTCAGATTGAAATGCTTATATGTACATTTAAAAACCATCAACAATAACATCAAGTGATTCAGATTAAATGCTTATATGTACTTTTTTTTAAAAAACATCATCAATAACATCAAAAAATTCAGATTAAATTCTTATATATGCATTTTTTTAAAAAAAAAAAAAAGCATAATTAACATCCAAGAATTCAGATTAAATTCTTATATGTGTTTTTTAGATAAACCCCATCATCATAAACATCCAAAGATTCAGATTAAATAATTCTATATACTTTCTAGAAAAAAACCCATCATTAATAACATCCAAAAAGTCAGATTAAATTCTTATATATACATTTTGAAGAATCCCATCATCATAAACATCTAAAAGATTCAGATTAAATGCTTATATGTACATTTTAAAGAACCCCATCATCATAAACATATAAAAGATTCAGATTAAATGCTTATATGTACATTTTAAAGAACCCCATCATCATAAACATATAAAAGATTCAGCTTAAATGCTTATATGTACACTTTTTTTCAATCAATAAAACAAGAAAATATAGAGACAAGAATAGGGGGATTATTATTATTATTACAACCTTAACAGCGTCATCATCAGTGGTGGACATGTCCACGTCAGCACCGTGAGGTTCCATGTCACCTTCAATGGGGATTTCACCACCGTATACTTCATGCTCCTCTTCATCCATCTCTCTGTCTGTGCGTGTGCGTGTCTGCTATTGCAAAGGGCTTATTTTATACTTGACCTTGTTGGGCCAAACAAGTTAAAAGTGGGAGATTTGTATAAATAGCATAGTTGGGGGAACTATTTAAATTTTGTCCCTCCTTTCTTGAATTCGAGACTATTTCTTTATTGAAGTGATGATGAATTTTGATGGTATAATTTTCTCGTTTGAATTATTCAATTTGACATTAAATTGATTTGGAGCAAAAATAGACTAGATAGAATTGTTTTAAGATCGATTTTTCGACTCAATAAAGGGGATTTGTCACTAGAGTGTCGCTGGAGGTGAAAGTTCAGTTGCTACTAAATGTGAAGTAAGTCAAGGAGATAGAATTGAATCGATAGAATTAGATTTTTTATGATTGCTGAAGTGACTGAACGGAATTGAGAATTGATTCGATGCCAAATCTTAGTTCTCTATAGATGACTAATGGTAAAGGTTGCATCTTTTAGAAAAGAAAAATAGTGACAAAAGAATGACTGTTAATTAAGAATCGAGTTTCATATTGATCCCGTCTGGAATTGCTGCTACATTGTTACATGCCCTCCTTTTATAACAATTGTTTCCTTTTTTGGGAAGCAATATTTAAACTAATGGTCCTCCTTGATAGGATGCAAGGTGTTCTTTTATTACCCTTTCTTTTTCGTTACATATGTGATGCCGAGTTTATGACGTTAATATGTTGTCTAGTAACTTTCGTCATCCAAAATTACAATTGTAGAAGTAATTTTATGGGAAGAGTTTGAACAATTAAAATAGTGACCTTCAAGTGTCAATTGTACGATTTAACATTGATTTATGTCATTAGAATGCTGCTATATCTAATTAGTAGAAATGATTAGTCTCTCTCCTCTACTCTTTCTCTCCGCTGCTCTCTCCCAACGGTAAGGTAAGATCTGCCCCCTCCCTCCCCCGCCACCCGCTACCCCGTCCGGCGACCATACGTCATCACTGTTCAGGTGACGTCGGCGACCAAGTAACGCCGATTACTTTTCCGGCCAGATTTACTTTTCTCCTCTCTTCCCTTTTCTTCTTCTTCTTCTCTTCTCCTTTTTCCCCTTTTTTTAGCTGCTTCTGATGTTGCCAGTATGCCGCTGCGCCATCGCCGATGACTTTTTCCGGCAACATTTTCCGGCCAACCCTCTCTTTCTCTCTCCTTTTTTCCTTTTTCTTTTCTTGTTCTTTTTTCCTTTTCCCTCCCTCTTCTCTTCTCCCTTTCACGTATTTGTGAACATTTTTCTGGCAGTGAACAGTAACTCGGCCGTGAACAGTGTTTTCCAGCAGCGACCAGGTTCAGTTCAACTGGAGTTGGTACCTCCGATTGCCATATCCATTATTTGTCCATACACTTGTAGTTACATTTTGCTAACTTTAGACCTTTGAATAATTTATTAGTTCCTACTCATTTACATGGCTTTGGTTAGTGATGGTAGACTAGGGTCATGTTCTCGTTCGGGGACGGGGGCGAGAGTTAGGAGGGGTAAGTGGGTTAAAGGAGCGTCTAGGTTGAGAGTAGGTTCTTGGAACATTGGTACGTTAACGGGGAAGTCCATAGAGCTAGTTAAGATTCTCAAGATGAGGAAGATTAATATAGCTTGTGTCCAAGAGATCAAATGGGTAGGTCCTAAAGCTAAGGAGGTAGACAGGTATAAGTTGTGGTTCTCTGGTAGGTCGAAGTATAGAAATAGGGTGGACATTTAGTAGATAGTGAATTAAGAGATCAGGTGGTAGAGGTTAGGAGAGCCACTGATAGGATGATGTCGATTAAAGTGGTCGTTGAAGGACTCACTTTGAACATTATTAGTGCATATGCACCACAAGCGGGCTTAGGCGAGGAGGAGAAGAGGTGCTTTTGGGAGGATTTGGACGAGTTAGTGGGAGGCATACCGCCTACCGAGAAGTTATTCGTGGAGGGTGATTTCAATGGGCACATCGGGCCTATTTCGGGAGGTTATGATGATGTGCATGGAGGCTTTGGTTTTGGGGACAAGAATGAAGGAGGAGTCTCACTTTTGGATTTTGCAAGAGCTTTCGGGTTGGTGATAACCAATTCGAGTTTCCTAAAGAAGGAGGAGCACTTGGTAACCTTCCGTAGTTCAGTGGCTAAGACTCAAATAGAATTTTTACTCTTTAGGAAGGACGATAAAAGTCTGTACAAAGACTGTAAGGTCATTCCGAGCAACTATCTTACAACCCGACATAAGCTCTTGGTGATGGATTTAGGGATCAAGATGACGAGGAAGAAGAGGGTCGTGGATGACCGACCTAGGATCAGATGGGGGAGTTTGACCACGACTAGTGCCCTGGAGATGGGAGAGAAATTGAAGGTTATGGGGGCCTGAGATAGTAGTGGGGACATCATTTACTTTACTTTATCCTGAACTTTACAGGATTTGCATTAAATCTCCAAAAACAACCAGAGACATCACCTACTTTACTTTATCCTGAACTTTACAGGATTTGCACCAAATCTCCCAAGACAACAGACATCAATCACTTTACTTTGTCCTGAACTTTACAGGATTTGCATCAAATATCCGAAAACAACCGGAGACATCATTTACTTTACCTTATCTTGAACTTTACAGGATTTGCATCAAGTCTCCGAAGACAACCGGAGACATCATTCACTTTACTTTATCCTGAACTATACAGGACTTGCACCAAATCTCCAAAAACAACCGGAGACATCATTCACTTTACTTTGTCCTGAACTTTACAGGATTTGCATCAAACCTCCGAAAACAACCGGAGACATCATTTACTTTACTTTATCCTGAACTTTACAGGAATCTGCATTAAGTCTCCGAAGTCAACCGAAGACATCATTTACTTTACCACCTTTAACGACTTTACCCTGAACTTTACAAGAATCTTCATCAAGTCTCCGAAGACAATCGGAGATATCACATCGCTACATATCCTCATCTGCATTTACGCCGAAGCAAAGGCGTTATATTCTGCACTGCATTCACGCCGAAGCAAAGGCGTTATCTTCTGCACCTGCATTCTCTACCGAAGCAAAGGCGTTACTTTTTCGCACCAGCACTGCATTCACGCCAAAACAAAGGTGTTATCTTATGCACCAGCTGTCACACCCCAATTCCGCTAGGGTGTGATAGGCACCCGGTCCCATATCCGGAGCCGAGCGAACCCACAGACCTCTGGGACATACAAAATCTTATTACGTTTTTAAATCAAATAAAAATAAAATACATAATGTGCTCTCAAAAATATTCTTTTTCGAAGCTTTCCAAATCAAACAGAATTTGTGACCATATAGCATTTAACATATAATACGGAACGACATATCGGCTGATGGAGCCGCTTACACAACTGACATACTATACCCACGACTCTGTCTGCGAAGTCTCTACATTGATCCAGAGAAAGCAGACACACAAACTCTGACTCGGCAGCACTCCAGGAACAAAAGGAGTTTGCCAACTCTGCTGGAACATCCTCTATAATAACTTCACATCATCTGGGTGTACCTGTGTGGCATGAAACGCAGCCCCCGAAGAAAGGGGTCAGTACGAAATATGTACCGAGTATGTAAAGCATAAAGTACAATAAACAGAATCATAATTTGAACAGAGGGTACAGAATATAAGTACAGTAACCGGAATGTCAAAATGCTTACTCACAGAACAGAGATAATACATATCAGAGCATATGCCATATCCGGCCCCCATTATGGGACTCGGTGAACGGAACGTGGTCGTCACCCCGTCACTGGCTCCACAACACAGCATACTCCAGAGTAGGGAATAGCTCTGTAACATATCATATCATATCAGAATGTGCACATATCAAACATATCAGATGGCCATATCATATCATATTATCATATATCAGAATGTGTGTACATGACATAGCATACTCCACAACCCATGTACATGTATACTTGCCCCCTCACATCGAGGCAGGACGAACAATGCAGTGGAATACGCGTGATAACATATCCTGGCCCGGGCTCAGTGAAGGAAACATTGAGGCATCCACGAGTAGAGTAGTGAGAAACTATATGCAATATAAAACATAATACATTTACAAAGACTCGATAGGCCATATCGAATGACAAATCGTAATAATGAAATCGGACGATAATCATAGTAAGCGTATTTCGGATGTCATAGTGAGTTACGTAGAAATAATCTTTCTGGGATCGTTTCCATGTTCCAAAATAGTTTATAAGACTCAATGGAATATTTAAAATAATTTTCGTTTAGTAGTTAAAAGAATAGTTAAAACGTTTCCTTTAAGATCGCTCGAAAATAAGACAATAATACAATAGGAGATAAATCGGGAATAGTGGGCCCACCTCGGGTCAACTGAGGTGGCGTACACAATTTACGTACGTTACACTTCATGACATCACTTGTGAGATTTTTAAAGTAGTCGGGTTCTATTTGCACAAGTTCTAGGTGTTTAGACAATTCTTCCAACTATTCATAAAATATTTAATTCAATCCTACTGAATGAAAAAGGGTCAAATTTAAGCGCGGATTCCTAAGAGTAGAGTCGTCCCCGAGGCTCATATCCAAACCTATTACACCTAAGACATGCCAAGAGAAGGAAAGGTAAAGCTTTACATACCTGTCGTAGATCAACCGTAACCAAGCATGCTTTGTCGCCCCTTAAGCCTATTTAATATGAGAGTAACACTATTGTTAATAAACTACGACTTCCCAAACTTATAAATTTACGGCCAATCACTTATGGGAATCACTTCTTAGTTCATACTTCTTGATTAGTATTTTGATTAGTTAAGAACTTAACGGAAATCGGACAACATTTCCTCTATATAACTCGCCTAACCCGAACTTCCAATTAATTTCCGATTATCACAACAATACCAACAACAACGTAATCGCAACAACACAATTATAAACTCAAAACAGCCCAACATACAATTGTATACCAACGCTTCTATACACTTCATCATCATATGTACATAGTACAATAGCAACAACAATAACCCAACCAGATCCCCACCATTAATTTGCATTCATATAATATCATACATACTATCTCAAAATATCCCAACAACTAAAACAATCTAAATTCAAATTCCAACCTCCGATTCTTAGGTTACTAATTTAACAAACAAACCAAGACTTAAATATACTTAAATACATGTAGAAGAGGAAAATATTACCTCAACAAATCAGAAATACTCTTCACCGAGCATGCTCCAACTTGAAAAAAAAAAAACTCTATACCAACAACAAGAAGAAGGAAGGGTAATTGACGTTACAAGTTTGTGGATCCTGGTCCATATGGTATAGGAACCTTCGAAGAGTATTTTAGTATATATGCTGTACATATGCACTAGCTAAAGATAGCAACATAGCTAGATAAAGAAATGTACTTTCTACTTTTGTAATATATATATATATATATATATATATATATATATATATATATATATATATATATATATATATATATGTGTGTGTGTGTGTGTGTGTGTGTTACACGTTGATACATATTATTCCAGCAAATGATTTTTTTTAGAATTTGCTATTCTATTCAAAGTGTCCTTTACACAATGCCTTATCAAAAATTGGGCCCATCCCTTTATTTTATCCAGCAAATGTGAAATGTAGTACATAATGCATATCACTTAATGTTCTCCCTTCTTGGTGACATGTGGCAAGGTGATGCCATCACTATCATATGTAGAGATAAATAAACTTACACTTGATGCCACTTGTTGCACACGTCACCCACATGGGTTGGTTCACCGAACTTATCCATTGATTTTAATTTAATACTTATTTCCCACTACAAATTTTCATTTAACTAATTACACACATAATTAATTTCTTGATCACAATTTACTTAAATAAAAATCATTTTTAATACACTTCATATACTTATTGTCATGATCGCGTGACATAGCACTAGTCCATAAACCTTTTGGTACACACAAAGTATATATCCTATCAATAGAATGGTGGCTGCTAACGTGTTGGATTTTTGGGAAAGAAAGAAGTTGTTGTTATTTTGATATTGGTGGAACACACACATACGTGTAACTATATCTAGTAAGTACTTAGCTGATACTTTATAATTTGCTAATGTATATGTCTACTATGGGAGCACTATCATGTGAATCCACATGGAAAAGTCAAGGTAATTAACGATTCTATTCCTATCTCAAGGAACAATTATTAGAGTATTAAAAAAAAACATCACGTTTGCCTAATAAAATCAACACATACGGTAATGTTTCACTAAAACATCTACGAAATATATATATATATATATATATTTTTTTTTTTTTATCAAATTCTAACAATTTTTCCAACCTAATATCAAGCGTACAAATTTTTGTACTACAAGTTCTCAAAACGGTAAAAAGATAACTTTCTTTTCTTGGGAAAGATAATTCATATCTTTTATGATAAATAAAATCCCTTTTATAAATTTCCTCATATCACGTGTATAATTTAAAGCATATCTGGAAGTAGTAGTAGTAGTTACCTGAAATCATACTTATCAATTCTTTACTAAAGGTTTACTCAATAAGGTATATATCGAGGCAATGTACAACGGGATCGTATTTCAATTCCCTAAGCCAAAAATACGGGATGTAACACCAGCACTGCATTCTTCGCTGAAGAAAAGGTATTAAATGACGTGATATCCCGGCAATTCGAGGTGTGTAGAAACTAGGAAATAAGAGTTCGACCATATTTTTATCAAAATGATTATTTGTTCGGTCGAGCCAAAATTGGCCACGATGTCAACTTCTTTGTCCGAAGACTTTTACATCATTTCCGGTCAAAGAGGGGCAGCTGTTGACACCAATTTTGGCTTATCCTTTTCGAAATTAACGTCTCAGCACAAAATAACACAAAATGCAACTTTTTACATATTTTTCAAACTTTAATACGATTTATTGATACTTATCCTTATTTATACAAAGATTAGGATTTTTATCAATTTATTGTCATTTGAATTAATTTAAATAATCATTACTTTATACAAAGAATAGGATTTTTATCAATTTTTTCTTGGACGTTTAATTTTTTTTTTTTGGAATGTCTAAACACTTAAATAATTGAACATGACAGTGAAAAAACATCCCAAAGGCTAATAGACTTTTTCTATTATTTATCAGAAATATGATTTTTTTTTTCTAATACAATTTCAAAATTGCAACTTTGTTTTGTAGTTCAAAAGTTGCAAATCACAAAGTAGAATTGGCATTAAAAAAAATTACATATTAAGGGGGTAGGGGGATTTTGGGGAGTGTTTGGAGGGCCAAGGTGACGGATTATAGCCGTTGGCAATGGCTATAATTGCAAATGGCCGTTTGTGCAACGACTATTTTGTAATAGATTTAAAAAAAAAATTGTGTTAACTACTTCACGTGTTCGAATCTCACTCACCCCATAATTAATTTTACCCTTTAAAACTGTAAAGGGCCGGGGTCGGGGCGGGCCTAGCAGGATCGGGTCCCACGGGACAAGCTCTAGGCCCATCTCGAGTTCGAGCCCGCCAAGCTCCAATCCCCATCCCCTCATTTCCTCAACGAAACGGGGCGGGATCGGGCTGTCCCGGCCCACTGGCCAGCCTTAGTACGTTGACTCGATAGCCTATTTTGTCCCGGCTAAAGGAAGCTTGAGAAAGTTATGACCGAACTCCGGTCTCTGAGTTGCCTACATATCTCGGGCTGTACGAGAATCAGGTCGAGTGTAGTTCTGGGACAATTACGACACTTGAACCCCAATTGGCGCGAAACTTGCAAAATATTGTCTCAGTGCTGAATTATGATAACACTGGGTATTGTGATAGAAACTTGAGAATTCTGAAAATTGAATTGTTGGAACGCAAGAGAATACTTGTAATTAGAGACGAATGTTCGAGGTAGATCTTTGACCCGTGTCGGGAAGTCTGATTATCCTTCCCGACAAATTGCCCCAGTTCGCTGCTGAAGAAAAAGTTCCACGAGTTGATGTGTGATGCCAACTTTGATATTGTCAAAAGCCACAAGCTACAAAACAATTGTTAGCAATAAAGAAATAATATGTGTAAATAAGACAGGGTTGGAAAAGTTTACACTTGTAACCCCTGTTTCGAAAGTTGAATCCACAATATACTTTGGAGATGAATTAAATTTACGGCTTCCAATTGAGTCGATATTGAGATCCACTTTAACGAGAGCTAAATCCAAAATTGAATTTGAAATACCCCTAAATTGAATTTGAAAATACCCGCATTCTGAGGTGGGTGCCTGAACTGAAATAT
The DNA here is from genome assembly GCF_019175385.1 of Lycium barbarum. Lineage (NCBI taxonomy): Eukaryota > Viridiplantae > Streptophyta > Magnoliopsida > Solanales > Solanaceae > Lycium > Lycium barbarum. The sequence goes on from NW_026843506.1 coordinate 45,783, forward strand.
AAGATACCCGCATTCGGAGGTGGGTGCCTGAACTGAAATATAAGATACCCGCATTCGGAGGTGGGTGCCTGAACTGAAATATAAGATACCCGCATTCGGAGGTGGGTGCCTGAACTTGAAATATAAGATACCCGCATTCGGAGGTGGGTGCCTGAACTTGAATATAAGATACCCGCATTCGGAGGTGGGTGCCTGAACTTGAAATATAAGATACCCGCATTCGGAGGTGGGTGCCTGAACTTGAAATATAAGATACCCGCATTCGGAGGTGGGTGCCTGAACTGAACATTGAAATACCCGCATTCTAAGGTGGGCGCCTAAATTGAAAATTGGCATACCCGCATTCTAAGGTGGGTGCCTAATTTGAACATTGAAATACCCGCATTCTAAGGTGGGTGCCTGGATTGAAGATATACATACCCGCATTCTAAGGTGGGTGCCCAAATTAAATTTTGAAATACCCGCATTCTAAGGTGGGTGCCTAAATTGAAAATTGACATACCCGCATTCTAAGGTGGGTGCCTGGATTGAAATTGACATACCCGCATTCTAAGGTGGGTGCCTAGATTGAAATTGACATACCCGCATTCTAAGGTGGGTGCCTAAAATTGAAAATTGACATACCCGCATTCTAAGGTGGGTGCCCAAATTAAATTTTGAAATACCCGCATTCTAAGGTGGGTGCCTAAATTGAAAATTGACATACCCGCATTCTAAGGTGGGTGCCTAATTTGAATTTGGAAATACCCGCATTTTAAGGTGGGTGCCTATATCATGTCCACTTCCCATGGTGCAAAAAATGTAAATCCACATCCACTTTCAGGGTGCAGAAAAATAAATCCAAGTTCACTTTCACAGTTCAAAATATAAATCTACGTCCGCATTTCACGGTACAAAATATAAATCCACGTCGACTTTGACGTCCGTATTATACGGTACAACAGTAAATTTACATCTACTTTCACGTCTGCATTACACGGCGCAAAAATAAATTCACTTTTACTTTCAAAAACATAAATCTGTATCCACTTTCTACAATTATATGTATATTTTTTTTGTAATATAATTCTATTTCCACTTCCATGCTCGCATCCACAATGTAAATGTAAATCCACGTCCACTTTAGAAATAGTATTGTAAAAAGATATCCACATCTTAATCCATGTCCCGTTGTGACGGAAGTTAAATATATAATTAACCCCCACAATTTGATATACGATGCAATATTTCGATCTTGTTATCTTATTAACACACTTCATTCTAAAAGAATTTGATAATGATTTGAACATGTATGAAGTGATGACGAAATTGAGGAATTCTAACCAATAACAGGTGATCAAGGTCAGTGTCCATGATTATATGTATTCGATCCATCGATGAATGTCACGAGCTAAAACAACTGTTAGTGATAAGAATCAATAGCTGGGTCTAAAAGAATTATACTTACAGCCCTTGGTTGAGAAGACGAACTTGTGTCTACTGTTGCAATTGAAATTTCGTGATGAGTGGAACGACGCCCACCGTTCGGCATAAGCTACCTTTGCATCCACGCTGAAGAGTATTTGCATTTTGAAGAAAGTTAACTTTTTGATCACGCCCATAATTTAATACATGCACCGTGTTCATGTTAATTGGACCTGTCTCAACAAAGAAAAATTGTGAGTTTAAAAGAAAATTGGTTGACTTGTGCATGTCGGGGAACTTGGCCCTTGAATTGACTTTTGTCTCGGTCGCGTCCACGTTCTTCGATGTCTCACCACATATCTTGCTTTGCCGGGGAGTTTCAGTTATAAAAAAAAAAAATGTATTTTGAAAATAAAAGTAATGAGATTTGGATGACTTTGAAAGGAAATACTTAGTGGCTCTAACATGTAACGTGATTAAGAAGACTCGATTTTTGAATTTATTCACATTTTAGAAATATGGATGGACTTGTTTAAGACCACTTTTATGCTACTTCTAAAAATTTGTCCCAGTTTCAGTCTTAGAGATGCTTGATTCTGGACAATTGAAAAATAAGAACTTATAATGAAAGTTTTCGAAAGTGATTTGACCGACTTCGAAATTTGTCCCAGTTTCAAGTCCTGGAAACGCTTGGTTCTAAACGATCGAAAAGTGAGAAAATTGTAATGAAAATTTTTTGAAAGTGATTTGACCGATTTCAAAAATTTGTCCCAGTTTCAAGATACTAAGACACATGAATTTAAGTGGTGGGAAGACCAAGTCTTGTATAAAAATCCTTATGTATTTTATAGGAACCAAAATGTTTGGACAAAATGAAGATAAAAATTTTAAGATAAAAGGGCCGAACCCGCCTCGGGTTGCCTACGTATCCCAAAGGAATCAGGCCAGACGTAGTTCGTGGTAAAAATAAAGACTTTTGAATTTTTGTTTTTTTTTTTAATAAAGGGGGGGCCGAACCCGATATGGGTTGCCTACGTATCCGAAAGGAAATCAGGCCACACGTAGTTCCACCCATACAACAAAACACTGAAATATTTTGAAAAAGTGGCCGAACCCGATGTGGGCTGCCTACGTATCCAACAGGAAGTCAGGCCAAACGTAGTTCGTTATAAACAAAATGACAGAATCTTAATTTAAAAAGGCCGTAACAAAACATAGAGGCAACATGACAAAAGGAACTAAATGTTCTAGTTGATGCCTCCGGCCTACTACAAAAGGAAATTTAAACTGAAAATACTGAAACTCCCGACGAACCGGGGCTAAGATAGAAGTTCAATTTTGCAACTCAGGTCCTGGCTCAGCAGCCTATAAAGTCAATATTTCAGCAAAGTCTTTGATTATCGCAGCATGATCATCTTCATCTTCCACGAACAGGTTCTTGACTCCCTCCACGATATCATCATAGGCAACTTCAACAATCAGATCTGAAGGTTTTGAGAAAGTTTGATCAATGGTAGGAATAGGTTTTGGCAATGCAATCTCCTTCATTTTATTTTTTCGTGCTTTCTTCACTTCTTCCTCAGTTGGCTCATATCCCAAACCGAATGTAAACTGTTGCGTAGGGAGAACGACTGGCTCAACCCGCCCATTTAGTGTTTTCCCTAGCCCAAATCCAGGTTGGTACCCATTTCTCACCATTTCTTTTGCAACCATAATTGCGGCGCATGATCTTTTGAATTCTTGAGTTTGACACACTTCACTCTCTTTAGTGACATTCACAACCTCCCAAGCGTGGTAAGCTGCTCCGTCGAAACCTCCTTCTGCCTCGATGAATGGAGTGGATTGCTCTATATAGAAAGACGTGTCTCCTTCTCCATGTATACATATTTGTTGTTGATCCCACTCGAATTTGACAGTTTGGTGCAAAGTAGATGGTACAGCCCCAGCCAGATGAATCCACGGCCTACCTAACAGCATATTGTATGACGTGGAAATATCAAGTACTTGAAAGTCCATAATGAATTCAACAGGGCCAATCAACACTTTCAACTCTATTTCCCCAATAGGACGCCTTGGAGCCCCATCAAATGCTCGAATATTCATATCACTGGTCTTGAGCTCGCTAACATTATATCCGATCTTCTTCAGACTTGTTAATGGACAGATGTTGAGTCCAGAACCCCCATCAACTAATACCTTAGCCACAAACATGTTACGACACTTGACAGTTATATGGAGTGCTTTGTTATGCATGCATCCTTCCGGCGGCAATTCTTCATTATCGAAGCTGATTCGATGACTGTCAAGCACGCGCTCAATCATCCCAGCTAACGCCTCACTAGTTGTTTCGCTTGGAACATATGCTTCATTCAAAATCCTCAACAGTGCATTTCTGTGCATATCTGAACTCAAAAGCAAAGAGAGAATAGGAATTTGAGCATTGGTCTTTTTCAACTGATCCACAACTGAGTACTCACTAGCTTTAATTTTCCTCAGAAATTCTTCTGCTTCGAATTCATTCACGACCCCTTTGGGAGGTACGTTGGTTTCCTTAAGTTGCCCCAATCTAACTAGTTCTTCTGGAGAATAGCACCTCCCAGACCTTGTCATTCCTGACGTCTTAACCTTGTCAGTGATCGTGTCCTTTCCTCGACATTCCATCACAGTTTGTTGATAATTCCATGGTACGGCTTTTGTATCGAGCACTGGCAACTGATTTGGTGCTCGAACTACTTCCACAGGCGTTGATGAAGCTCCTAATATCTCGACAGGCACACAACCCCTTATCACTACAGCCGGAGAAGCAACGGCTAC